>NC_141625.1:9527732-9750232 GCF_047967505.1 Dipteris shenzhenensis
TGCATTGGAGGGCAAACGTGGACTAAAAACACACTTGTGTGGAGTACTAGTACATGGATACCGAATCTTTTGTGATGTATGGATTGATAGTTTGCATGACCATGATAGTAACCAGGTTGTTACATCAATCATGAAAGCAATAAGAAAGGTCAGAGATGCTCACGCATGTTTGCCTAACAAGCTGATAATTTTTGGAGAGAGAACAAGAATAAATAAATACTTGCTTTATGCTTTATGCTAGTTGGTTTGAAAATATTTGAAGAAGTGGAAGTTGGCTTTCTTCTTGTCAGCCATACACATGAAGACATAGATCAAATCTTCAGTGTTATCTCTGGTGAGTTGAAGGCAATGGATGTTTTGACAATGGAGGATATGCTATTTCGAATTGGGAAAAAAAATTGGAGGTTCTCGCAAGGAAGAATCAGAAGTGGCTATCTTAGAGAGGATGGTAGATTGGAGAGCATTCATAGAGCCACATTTACAAACAGGAGATGATGCCCTAATAGGACACACAAATCCACACTACTTTCAGTTTCACATGCATAACAATATTCCAGTGATGCAATGGAAGCACTACTCAGTAGATGGAGATCATTTATGCAGTGAGTCATATGCTTTATTACAACGAATAATTCCATTGGAGGAAACTAGATTTGTTCTTGCAAAAAACAAATCACTTGACATAGATGAAATGAAAGGCTTGAAAGCCTTCATTAAACATCTTCAAAGTATGATGCAGAAATATCTTCAGCAATCAACTAAGAATTTGGACACAATTAAATCAACTGAAGCACTTATCCAATCTTTAGAAAGACAAGAAAACTTAATGAGCATTGAATATTGTGAATCCTTTTGGCCGGAACAAGATAGGTCACCAAGTTTTCTTTTGGATATAAATATATTAGTAGATATGGAGGAAGCAGAGGAATGCCTTTTACCTCAAAAATATTGTGGCAAGAAGGGAGACAAACCCTTACCAGAGTTTATACCATCTAATGAGATTGAAGAGGGTCTATTTGTTGCAGTTTGGGCATTTGATCCAGGTTCAGAGTTGGATGACCAAGGTGGCCCAATTTGGGTTGCAAAGGTTGCTAAGATAGAAAGGGATGACAAGGGAACTCCTATAACATTTATAGCTTTACGGTATGAACCAAAGCCATTGAAAAATCTCCCAAGAAGATATACAATAAAACAACTCTATGAGGGATGCTTGCAAAAGAAATGTGAATGGGTTCCAAATAATGAGGGATTAATAGAGGTGGAAGTCAGCAGCATTATTCATTGCTGGAAATCAAGGACATGAAGTTTTAAAAAGAAGCATAGATACAATGTTGAAAAATGTATCACAATCCTTGATCCAAGTCGTGTCCATGTTAAACATCATTTGGCAAGACTTGACCCATCAAGCGCAAATACATTACATGAATCTGATGACTCTGAACGAGATTCAGATGCATAAGATAATGTTTTGTATGCTTTTTTCCATACAAATGGTGTATCTATACACCACCAATAAGATAATTTATTGTTTGGTTTGTTTTTCAAAAAAGGGTGTATCTATACACCACTTATATATTGAATTCAACAAACTCTTTTTTTTCAAAAAAATGGTGTATCTATACACCACTTATATGTTGAATTCAACAAACTCTTTTCATATGGTGTCATATTTTCACTTCATAGTGTTAAAATTGAACTTGAGTTAGGAGACTACTATTATTATTATTATAGTTATTGGATGGGGGCACCATGCATGAGTTTGGGAATTATAACTTCACTGAGCCTTTTTTTTTCAAATTAGAGGAGGTCACCACTTGACTTTTTAGCTTAATAAGGCCATATTTGTATATAAGTGACCCATTTAGTGCTCTAAAAAACCCAATTTTTTAGCTCACTAAGTGAAGTTGAGTGGAGAGGATATGCTCCAAAAAAAAGTCCAAACCAAGAGAGAAAGTCCAAAAATTTTGAATAGTGTGTTTCTTGATACTTTCTTCTCGCATGTCCCTCTTCATTCTTCTCGTAAGTCTCTTCTTATTTGTCGCTCTTGCTCGTGGTCATTCTACTCTTAGTTGTAAGAATTTGACCTCTCTCTCTCTACTCCTCTCCTCTTCTCTATGTAGTGGGCTCTCTCTCTCTCTAATGGAGCTCCTTCTCTAGTCGCATATCTCTCTCTCTCTCTAGTCCAATACCTTCCCAACCTTCCTCTAGTCGCATACCTTCCTCTCTCCCTCAAGTCTTCTCATCTCTCCTCTCTCTCTAGTCGCTTACCTTCCCCTCTCCCTAAAGTCTTCTCATCTCTCTTCTCTCTCTACTAGTGTTTCCCTCTCCATCACATCTTCTCACCCCTCTCGCTCCCTTACTCCTCTCCCTCCCTTACTCTCTCACTCTCCTCTCATCTTTGGGGGTTGCAGCTCCCACGAGTCCTCTCTCTCTCTCTTCCTTCTCTCTCTCTCCTCCCCTTTCCTTCCCTCCTCGCTCTCACTCCTCTCCCTCCCTTACTCCTCTCACTCTCCTCTCATCCCTGGGGGCCGCGGCTGCTAGGGTTTCTATCTCTGTCTCCTCTCCTCCCCTCACTTTCTCTCTCTCTCTCTCTCCTCCCCTCATTCCTCCTCATTTCTCTTTCTCTCTCCCTCCTCTCCCTCCCCTCATTCTCTCTCTTTCCTCTCCCTTTCCACTCCTCTCACCCTAGGGGCCGTGGCCGCCAGTACCCCCTCTCTCTCTCTCTCTCTCGCTCTCTCTCTCTCTCTCTCTCCCTCCCCTCCCTCCCCTCACTCCTCTCTCTCTCTCCCCTCCCTTTTCCTCACTCCTCTCACCCTGGGGGCTGTGGCTGCCAAGACCCCCCCCCCCCTCTCTCTCTCTCTCTCTCTCTCTCTCTCTCTCTCTCTCTCTCCCTCCCCTCCCTCCCCTCACTCCTCTCTCTCTCTGCCCTCCCTCTCTATGCCGCCTCCCCCTTCTTTCTCTCTCCCTCCCCTCATTCTCTCTCTCTCCTCTCCCTTTCCTCACTCCTCTCACCCTGGTGGCTGTGGCCGCCAAGACCCCCCCCCCCCCTCTCTCTCTCTCTCTCTCTCTCTCTCTCTCTCTCTCTCTCTCTCTCTCTCTCCCTCTCCCCCCCCCTCACTCCTCTCTCTCTCTCCCTCCCTTTTCCTCACTCCTCTCACCTTGGGGCCACGGCTGCCAGGACCCCCCCCCCCTCTCTCTCTCTCTCTCTCTCTCTCTCTCTCTCTCTCTCTCCCCCCCCTCCCCTCCCTCCCCTCACTCCTCTCACCCTCCTCTCTCTCTCTCTCGCTTCTCTCTCCCTCCCCTCCCTCCCCTCACTCCTCTCTCTCTCTCCCTCCCCTCCCTCCCCTCCCTCTCATCCTAAGAGCCATGGCCGCCAGGAACCCCCCCCCCTCTCTCTCTCTCTCTCTCTCTCTCTCTCTCTCTCGCGCGCGCTCCCCTCCCCTCTAGGAACCTCCTCTCTCTCTCTCTCTCTCTCTCTCTCTCTCTCTCTCTCTCTCTCTCTCTCCTCCCGTCATCCTACCCCTGCTCCCCCCTCCCGCCTCCCTACCCTCGCTCCCCCCTCCTGCCTCCCCCTACCCCACCTCCACCTACCCTCACTCCCTCCCCTCCCTCTCACCTTGGGGGCCGTGGTCACCAGGACCCCCCTCTCTCTCTCTCTCGCTCCCCTCCCTGGGGGCTACGGCCACTAAGAACCCCCTCTCTCTCTCTCGCATGCTCTCTCTCTCTCTCTCTCTCTCTCTCTCTCTCTCTCCTCCCCTCCCTCCCCTCACTCCTCCCATCGCCCCCTCACCCTCCCGCCGCCTCCCCTACCCCCGCTCCCCCCTCCCGCCTCCCTACCCCCGCTCCCCCCTCCCACCTCCCCCTACCTTGCCTCCCCCTACCCCTGCTCCCTACCCTGCCACCCCCTACCCCGCCTCCCCCCCTCTCGCCTCCCTACCCCCGCTCCCCCCTCCCGCCTCCCCCTACCCCCTCTCCCCCCTCCTGCCTCCCTACCCCCGCTCCCCCCTCCCATCGCCTCCCCCTACCCCCGCTCCCTCCCCTCTTCTGTCGCTCCTGCCTCCCTACCTCTGCCTCTTCCGCCGCTCCTCCCTCCCTCTTCCGTCGCTCCCTCCCCCTCTTCTGTCGCTCCTCCCTCCCTCCCTCTTCCGTTGCTCCCTCCCTCCCTCTTTCGTCGCTCCCTCCCCTCTTCCGTCGCTCCTCCCTCCCTCCTTTCCTCCTCTCTCCCCCCTCTTGCCTCCCTACCCCCCCTCCCTACCTCGCCGCCCCCTACCTCGCCTCCCCCCCTCCCACCTCCCTGCCCCCGCTCCCCCTCCCTCCTCCCCCTACCTCGCTGCCCCCTACCCCGCCTCCCCCTACCCCTGCTCCCCCCTCCTACCTCCCTACCCCGCTCCCCCCCTCCTGCCTCCCCCCCCTCCTGCCTCCCTACCACTGCTACCCCTTCCCGCCTCCCCCTACCCCGCTGCCCCCTACCCCCGCTCCCCCCTCTTGCCTCCCTACCCCCGCTCCCCCCTCCTGCCACCTCCCCCTACCCCCGCTCTTCCCTCTTCCGTCGCTCCCTCCCCTCTTCTGCCGCTCCTCCCTCCCTCCCTCTTCCGTCGCTCCCTCCCTCCCTCCCTCTTCCGCCGCTCCCTCCCCACTTCCGTCGCTCCTCCCTCCCTCCTTCCCTCCTTCTCTCTCCCCCCTCCACTTCCCTCTTCCTCCTGGAGGCCGCGGCACCCAAGGCTCCTCTCCTTCTCTCTAAACTTTCTATCTCTCTCTAGTTCCTCTCTCTCTTTCTTCTTTCTCTCTTTTCAAATTAAAAAAACAAATCTACAAAACTTAGATAAAGAATTAATCAAAAAAATTTACAAGTACCTGGAAAAAGTTTGTAACTTTGCTCTTTCTTGCTTTCTTGCTCTTCCTTCCTTGCTTTCTTGCTCGTCCTTGCTTTCTTGCTTCAATGAATGAAATGAGGGAAGAACGAATGAAGAAGGAAGAGTATATATAAGAAAAACTAGGTTTTCCTCCTCCTCTCCTATTGGCTTTCCATTCCTCCCTCTCTCCTATTGGCTTTCCATTCCTCCCCTCTCCGATTGGCTCCCATTACTCCCCCTCTCCCATTGGACCCCCATCCCTCATCCCAATCTTCCATTGGCCCTCCCCCCATCCATTTCTTCTTCCTTCCCCATTGCCCCCACTCCCATCCCACATTTCCACCACGTCCCATACTCCTCCCATTTCCCAAAATCCCATAAGTACTTGTTCAGATAACACACCTGCAAACGTATTTTATGACGATTGTGCATAACACTAGAAACAAAATGGTGTATAATGTGCGATCAACTGTGCAAAGCATATCCAATGGACACAAGACTTTGCATGTTCCTCAACCTAGGCAGTATTGACTTGTGTGCAAAGTGGCATCCCCATCTGATAAGTACTTGTTTGAAAAACACACCTAGGATCGTGTTTTTTGACGGTTCTACATGACACCAAGGCAAAAACAATATTTAATACTCAATCTACCATGCAAAGCATATCCGATGGGCACAATACTTTGCACATGCCTCAAAAGAGGTGGTATGGTGTTCCATGCAAAGTGGAACCCCCATTCAATAAGTACTTGGTATGATAATACGCCTAAGAGCATGTTCTTTGATAGATGTGCATAACACTAGGGGAAAATGGTGTATAATGTGTGATCCCCCATGCAAAGCATAACCGATAGACACAATACTGTGCACGCACATCAACCTAGTTGAAATTGACTTTCTTGCAAAGTGGCTCCCTCATCCAACAAGTACTTTTTTGAATATCACTCCTAGGACCATGTTTTTTATTGGTTGTCCATGACACTAAGGCAAAAACGCTATTTTATGCTTGATCGACAATGCAACGCATATCCAATCGTCACAATACTTTGCACACATCTCAACCTAGGTGTTATTGACTTACATGCAAAGTGGCGTGCCCATCCCATAAGTACTTAGTCGAATAACACATCTAGGACTGCGTTTTTTGACGATTGTGCATGACACTAAGGCCAAAACGGTGTTTAATGCTTGATCGACAATGCAAAGCATATCCGATGGGCACAATACTTTGCATGAGCCTCAACAATTGTGGTATTGCATTGCATGCAAAGTGGTACACCCATCTGATAAGCAGTTGGTCGGATAACACACCTAAAAGCATGTTTTTTTATGGTTGTGCATGACATTGAGGCACAAATGGAGTTTAATACATGATACACCTTGCAAAGTACATCCGATGGGCACAATACTTTGCACCAAACACAACCTAGGTGTTATTGAGTTGCATGAAAAGTGCGTGTTGGTTAGAAAAGTACTTGATCCGATAACACACCTAGGACCATGTTTTTTTACAAATGTGCTTGACACTAAGGCAAAAACGGTATTTAATGCTCAATCAACCATGCAATGCATATCCGATCGGCACAATACTTTAATTACACCTCAACCTAGGTGGTATTGACTTGTTTGAAAAAAGGCACACCCATCAGATAAGTACTTGGTTGGATAACACACCTAAGGGCGTGTTTTTTTACGGATGTCCATATCACTAGGGGGACAACGGTGAATAATGCATGATTGACCATGCAAAGCATATCCAATGGTCACAATACTTTTCATGCACCTCAACCTTGTTTAACTTAACTTGGGTGCAAAGTGGAGCCCCCATCCGATAAGTACTTGTTTGAATAACACACCTAGGATCGTGTTTTTTTATGGTTGTGCATTACACTAAGGCAAAAATGGTGTTTTATGCTTGATCGACAATGCAAAGCATATCTGATGGGCATAATACTTTGCACACACCTTAAACTAGGTGAAATTGACTTACATGCAAAGTGGAGTGCCCATCTCATAAGTACTTGATCGAATAACGTACCTAGCAGCGTGTTTTTTTACGGATGTGCATGACACTAGAGCAAAAATGGTATTTAATGCTCGATCGACCATGCAAAGGATATCCAATGGGCATAATACTTTTCCTATGCATCAACCTAGGTGGTATTGAAATGTTCTCAAAGAGGCATACCCATCCGATAAGTACTTGGTCAGATAACATACCTAAGGGCGTGTTTTTTTGCGGATGTGCATATCACTATGGCAAAAACGGTGGATAATGCGTGATCGACCATGCAAACCATATCCGATGGCCACAATACTTTGCACACACCTCAACCTAGTTGAAACCAACTTGCGTGCAAAGTGTAGCGCCCATCCCATAAGTACTTGATCGAATAACATACCTAGCAGCGTGTTTTTTTACGGATGGCATGACACTAAGGCAAAAACGGTGCTTTATGCTTGATCGACAATGCAAAGCATATCCGATGGGAATAATACTTTTCACACACCTTAAACTAGGTGAAATTGACTTACTTGCAAAGTGGAGCGCCCATCCCATAAGTACTTGATCGGATAACATACCTAGCAGCGTGTTTTTTTACGGATGTGCATGACACTAGAGCAAAAATAGTATTTAATGCTCAATCGACCATGCAAAGGATATCCAATGGGCACAGTAATTTTCCTATGCCTCAACCTAGGTGGTATTGAATTGTTCTCAAAGAGGCACACCCATTCGATAAGTACTTGGTCAGATAACATACCTAAGGGTGTTTTTTTGCAAATGTGCATATCACTATGGGAAAAAACGGTGGATAATGCCTGATCGACCATGCAAAGCATATCCCCGATGGTCACAATACTTTGCACAAATCTCAACCTAGTTGAAACAGACTTGCGTGCAAAGTGGAGCCACCATCTGAGAAGTACTTGTTTAATTAACACACCTAGGACCGTGTTTTTTTATGGTTGTGCATGACACTAAGGCAAAAACGGTGTTTTATGCTTGATCGACAATGCAAAGCATATCCGATGGGTATAACACTTTGCACACACCTTAAACTAGGTGAAATTGACTTACATGCAAAGTGGCATTCCCATTGCATAAGTACTTGATCGGATAACACACCTAGCAGCGTGTTTTTTTACAAATGTGCATGACACTAAGGCAAAAATGGTATTTGATGCTCGATCGACCATGCAAAGCATATCCGATGGGCACAATACTTTTCCTACGCCTTAACCTAGGTGGTATTGACATGTTTTCAAAGAGGCACACCCATCCTATAAGTACTTGGTGAGATAACATACCTAAGGGCGTGTTTGTTTGGGATGTGCATATCACTACAGGAAAAACGTTGTATAATGCGTGATCGACCATGCAAAGCATATCCGATGGTGACAATACTTTGCATGCACCTCAACCTAGTTGAAAGGGACTTGCGTGCAAAGTGGAGCCCCCATCCGATAAGTACTTGTTTGAATCATACACACCTAGGACCGTGTTTTTTTATGGTTGTGCATGACACTAAGGCAAAAACGGTGTTTTATGCTTGATCGGCAATGCAAAGCATATCCGATGGGCACAATACTTTGCACACACCTTCAACTAGGTTGAATTAACTTAGATGCAAAGTGGCATGCCTATCCCATAAGTACTTGATCGGATAACATACCTAGTAGTGTGTTTTTTTACGGATGTGCATGACACGAGCAAAAATGGTATTTAATGCTCGATCGACAATGCAAAGGATATCCGATGGGCACAATACTTTTCCTATGCCTCAACCTAGGTGGTATTGACATGTTGTCAAAGAGGCACACCGATCAGATAAGTACTTGGTTGGATAACACACCTAAGGGCGTGTTTTTTAATGGATGTGCATAAAACGGTGTATAATGCGTGATCGACCATGCAAAGCATATCCGATGGTCACAACACTTTGCATGCACCTCAAACTAGTTCAAAAGGACTTGCATGCAAAGTGGAGCCCCCATCTGAGAAGTACTTGTTTGAATAACACACCTAGGACCGTGTTTTTTTATGGTTGTGCATGACACTAAGGCAAAAACGGTGTTTTATGCTTGATCGACAATGGAAAGCATATCCGATGAGTACAATAGTTTGCACACACCTTAAAATAGGCGGAATTAACTCACATGCAAAGTGGCATGCCCATCCCATAAGTACTTGATTGGATAACATATCTAGCAGCGTGTTTTTTTACGGATGTGCATGACACCAAGGCAAAAATGGTATTTAATGCTCGATCGACCATGCAAAGCATATCCGATGGGCACAATACTTTTCCTACACCTCAACCTAGGTGGTATTGACATGTTTTTAAATAGGCACACCCATCCGATAAGTACTTGGTCAGATAACACACCTAAGGGCGTGTTTTTTTGCGGATGTGCATATCACTAGGGGAGAAACAGTGTATAATGCATGATCGACCATGCAAAGCATATACAATGGTCACAATACTTTGCACGCACCTCAACCTAGTTTAAAGATACTTGCGTGCAAAGTGGAGCCCCCATCCAATAAGTACTTGTTTGAATCACACACCTAGGACCGTGTTTTTTAATGGTTGTGCATTACACTAGAGCAAAAATGGTGTTTTATGCTTGATCGACAATGCAAAGAATATCCGATGGGCATAATTGTTTGCACACACCTTAAAATAGGTGGAATTTACTTACATGCAAAGTGGTATGCCCATCCCATAAGTACTTGATCAGATAACATACCTAGCAGCGTGTTTTTTTACGGATGTGCATGACACCAAGGCAAAAATGGAATTTAATGCTCGATCGACCATGCAAAGCATATCCGATGGGCACAATACCTTTCCTACACCTCAACCTAGGTCATATTGACATGTTTTCAAATAGGCACACCCATCCAATAAGTACTTGGTCAGATAACACACCTAAGGGTGTGTTTTTTTACGGATGTGCATATCACTAGGGGAAAAACGGTGTATAATGCGTGATCGACCATGAAAAGCATATCCAATGGTCACAATACTTTGCACACACCTCAAAATTGTTAAAAGATAATTGCATGCAAAGTGGAGCCCCCATCCGATAAGTAAATGTTTGAATAACACACCTAGGACCGTGTTTTTTTATGGTTGTGCATTACACTAAAGCAAAAATGGAGTTTTATGCTTGATCGACAATAGGTCACCTTCCTTAATCTTTTTATCTTTAAGGTTCCTATCAAATCATGCCTTGCTTCTTCATTTTATAGAGTTGGCTAGCTATGAGTTGATATGGTGTAGATTTGATTATAAGTTTTTTGGTTTCAACTATTCTAATTTATGGTGGGGGTCTACCTATCATTAAGTATCCAATGATATCTACACACCAATTCAGAACATCATCTTTTTGAAATAGTGTGGCATTTCGGAAGTCATCTTCTATTCCAGTGGCTTCTTCTCCCAACTTGACACGAGATGTGTGATCGGCAATGTAGTGTTGGGCACCTTTGCGGACCACTATTTTGAAATTGAATTCTTGAAGCAAGAGGGGCCACAGATGGGTCACAAGATAAAGCAATGCTTGATGGTCGATGTAGAAGACAAAATTGTTTGCCAATAAATAGTGTCATTTCTTGGCACTATACACCATTTCCAAGGCTTCTCTTTCTGTGGTGGTATAGTTGATTTCTGCATCATTGAGTTGTCGATAGGCAAAGTAGACAAGGTAGTCTTTCATATGTTCACCGAGTTGGCAAGGCACACTCCCAATTGCATACTTGGAGCCATCAATATGAACATGAAAATAAATATCCCAATTGAGAGATATAAGGATGGATGCTGTGATTAGCCACCACTTTAGAAGCTCAAGCCTCAAAGGCTTCGTTGCACTATTTTGTCCATAAGAATTCCACCAACAATTTGTAAAGTGGTCTGGCTATCATGGAATACCGCAAGATAAATGTTCTATAGTAGTCAGCATGTCCCATAAAGACCTGCACACCTTTGAAATTTGTAGGAGGTGACAATTCCATGATGATTTTAATTTTATCCATGTCAATTGAATCCCACGTTGAGAAACTATGTGTCCCAAAACAACTCCGTGGGTGCCATGAACTGGCATTTTGTTGGATTTAGAGAGATGTGATACTCCCTGCATTCGATCAAAACTACTTCAAGACATTTTAAGTGGTCTTGCTTGTCGGAGTGGATGCATAAATCATCCAAGAATACTTGTAGAAACTTATTCAACAATGACTTGAAGCTAGTGAACATGACTCTGTGGAATGCGGCAGGGGCATTACATATGACGAAGGGCATGATTCTATAGGCAAAGATTCACCATTCTGTAGCAAACGCTATTTTGTATTGGTTGTCAAGAGTAATTTGTACTTGGTTATAGCCACTAAAGCCTTCCAACAAGTTGTATATCTCTGATCAAGCCACCTTTTCCAACACTGTTTCTGTTAGGGGTAGGGGATAGTGATCTGTGATTGTGGCAGCATTCACATTCTTTACGTTGACACATATCCTTAGCTTCTTGTTGCATTTAGGCACGATGAGGATGGATGAAGCCTAATCAGTGTGCTCTATCTCATAGACGAATCCTTCATCTAAGTTTTTCCAGTTCTTCATAGACCATGGTGCCATATTTTTTATTTATTCTATATGTTCCACATACATTAGGGTGGTCATATTTCTTAATAGGTATCGTCTGTACTGCCACTTTTGGTGAAATTCCCTTCATTTCCTTTTGTATGACCATGCTAGGCAATCTTGGTATTCCATTAGGAGTGCTTTTAGCTTTATTTCATCTTCTTGTGTGAGTTGTTTCCCAATGAAAACCAATTTCTCTTCCTCCTCTTCAAGGGCAAGGTTTATTGTTTTGGTTTTGGCCGGTCCCTCAGATTGGAGTCTCTCCAATGTTATCAATTTCTTGCACTATTTCACCAATCCACACAAGGATATCTTCTATTTCTTTCATAGGTGGAGGGGGATTTGTTAACTGAATCCATTCTTTGAAACTCTCCCAAAGATTGGGACAATTCCGTAAGAGGATTCTAATAGGAATGGACATAGGGCAACTTAGAATGCTAGAGAGTGCGGCATCTTTCAGTTGGCATAGCGGAACATTATATTGTGGATCTTGTTGCTGGAACATAGGCTTGATTACAGTGTCCATACTTGGTGGGACCAAGTCAAGAATTGGATATTGTGCTTGCTTCTCATCCTCGAATTGAGCTTCTTGTTTTTCCACCCATTGAAGGAAAAGTGCTCATAGGAGGTCTGTAGAATTTTCCTTCAAGGATTGGAGGTACTCATAGAAACATCCAAGTCCCCTTTTCTCCAAGAAAGCTTTTGGTCGTGTAGGTAGGTGGTGACTGGGGTGGCATTTGTACCTCTTTTGTCTCCATTTCATGCACGAAATCCTCATAGGAGATATCACTCTGAAGCACAAATTCATGTGATTGCCTTGGTTGAGAAGAGATAGATGGCTACGAGCTTTAGCAAGGTCTTGTGGATAAGGTTGTGGGCTCTTTCTTAGAATACTCTTTAGCGGCACCATTGCTTCTGAACCTACATCCATTTTTGATAGGGTGTACCATTGATCATTAAACTAGTTGGTATGCAGGTATACCAATTGTATTTGTAGTGTGAGAGATGTGATTTTAGCACATGCTTTGAGAATGTGGAATGAAAGTGTGGCAGAATTATTGATGCAATCTACTATGTGTCTATGCAAAATCGTGAGTACAAGTGACCTAATAATTAGGTAGGGACTAACTATATGCCTATTTTGCTGGGATTTCATAGGGTAGCTAGGACTCAGTCATTACCTCTGAGCCCTAGGCTGAAATCAAGTGATGCTACCTATATCTGCAAAGATGTGCATATGCTAGTGAGTGCTTGCGATATAATCTAATACTAACTATGAAAAACTTGGGGCTCCCATTGGGGATGGCTTGCGTGTTCATGTAGTTCTATTCTTGATGTAGATGAGGATGTGACCAAAGAAAACCACACTGATTTGAATTTAGAGTTTTTGTCGTTTTAAACTCCAAAATTCTAAAAAGAAGTCAACGAAAGAAAAGAAAAAAAAGGTAACAATTTTTTTCGAAAAACAAAAGGAAGACATACTTAGCAAGCAAAGCAACACTTAGGCTGTCATCAGTGCCCAAGCATAAGCAGCTGTACTGGGTTTCTAAAGAACCGTGGAGTCTCTTGGGCAAACCCATGCTTACTAAAATACGTCAAAAAAACAAAAGAGAAAGAAAACAAGAAATAAAGGAGAAAGGAAGAAGGTGATTAAGCAAAACTAAATGAGCAAATCAAGAAACAAAATTGACCAAAAAACATGAATAATCTCTCGCTCTCTCGCTCTCTCTCTCTCTCTCTCTCTCTCTTACATGTAGGAGTGAAAGAAAGAATATACAAAATGAATGAATTATTCAAAACATAAAAAACTAAATGAACCTCTTACACTTGTGTAGTGTTTCCTACAAAGATGGAAAATTACATTCCTAGCTTAGAAAGCACATGCATACTCCATAAAGGAAGAAAATATAGAAGACCACAAAGATGATAGCAAAGGATGCCAAAGTAAACGTACACACAATGATGAGGAGAAGCTTGTGCAGCAAGAGCATGATACGTTAAATCTTGAAGCTGCATCACAACACATTCAAGAGCATGACAGGGGAAAAATATGGCCACAACGAATACCCTTCACTATTGCTCATTAGGTGAGTATACTTGGGAGTTCTACCTTCTACACTTAGCAGCCATAATGAGAACAATGGAAGCTCATAAGAGTTCTGAAAATGTGGGCAGAACATTGGAAAGAGTGTCCTCCTGCTACGTGCAACATGTGATAAATATTGCTGCCATGTATTGGTACTTGCAAAAGCAAATCCATGTGCACATGATCAGGGTAAACAAAGCCATGAGGGTGACGTCAGGACTATTAATCATGGTTCAAGGTTGACTACTAGTAAATGCAGATATCTTTACTAGAAATTCAAAAATATGTAAAAGAGCTATTTGTCCAGCAAGCTGCAGACATAAGCCAGCAAGACAAGCCCCGAGATCCAGTTCTTATGATTGCAGTCCTCATGAAGTGTGATGTTGAGGTTTTTGGGCCACAATTTTGGCATATTTATCATCAGAGCATTATGCTTCTTTATACTGCATGCAGTTATTCCAGCTTGTCAACAATGAAGATTCATGGATGTTGATATCACAAGGAGACCACGCGTATGTTTGCGAGTTCCTTCATGGCCACCGGCAGAATGTAATCAGAGATGGGAATCATACTATTGTAATGATGGGCTCTGCTTAATAGACGAAAATGGGTCCATTGTACTTTCAGATTTGAGCATCGTGGCTATGGAAGTGAAATTTTTTATGCAATTATTTTCAAGGGATAATGCATTACACAGCCCTGTGTGCATGCCATTATTTCAGCCCATTCCCAATGAGGATTTATGAAAACTTATTTTTATGTGTTTGATTATTTTGTTGTGAGGGGGTTGGACTTTAGTGTATCCAGTGACAAGGAAAGAATATGGGACCATGCCCTCTCAGGTTATTTGGCTGTTCGGAGGCTAGATGCATCATGCTTCAACAATTGTGCCATCTTTGGAAGACATCCGAAAGACGTACATGCTAGCATCCAAGTATTGGAGCCCTATGTTGTCTCTCATATGTGAGAACTCTAGATCCAGGGGATGTTGAGGGATTAGAGAAACTCATGGACCTTTATTGACAAATAAATATGCTGTCATTTTTCTACCAGATTTCAATCCCAGGGAAATAATGGAGCCATTTCAAACTCTTTCATCGAAAGTCCCTTGACCTCCTGGATCTTGTGCCTATGACCACATGTGATAGTTAAATCATCTACATACAGGATTATAATCATGGTTTTCCCTACTTTGCTGAGAGATATAGTTAGGATCTGATGGACTACAAGATAAGCCAATCTCATGGATCCTTTGGTACCAAGCCCTCAGGCTGTACAAAGCCCTACAAAGTCCACACACCCTCTTACCATCTCCTGGATCTCCAAACCCTTCTGATTGCTCATCATATACTTCAGAAGTTCTCTGTTTAGAAAGGCTGACTTCACGTCCATCTGAAAGACCGGCCACAGTGGGCTGCCAAAGCTATCACTGTACGAATAGAAGTCATCCTGGCTGTGGGGCACATGTCTCTCCATAGTCCACTCCTTCCGCCTATGTGTAGCCTTTGAAAACTTATCTTGCTAGAAGTCACTGACCCACCTGTAAGCATCCAAATGAGGAGCACAGGGGTCCATAGACTGTAGGAGGTTTGGGGGTACCTGAACCACATGCTTGAGCAGCAAGTCTGCATCAGTACGGAGGGCGGGCTGCAGGGAGAAAGGACCTAGATCTGCCACGATGGATCTGGACAGGTCTGCGTGGCAGATGGCAATACAAACAGGCTGGTACATGGGCCTATTTATAGCCTGGCAGAAGGGGCCTGTACCCGCTACCTAACCATGGGTTAAACCTGTAATGAAGGGGAAATTTAGAGGTGCTTTAGAGGCCTTTTAGGTGGGAAATGTGGAGGGACTATATAAGTCCCCATCCAACCCTTATTGTACACTTTTTTTATGTGACAACTAAATCCTATCTCCCACCTCCTTCCTCCTGCATGCTGCCTTTACGCTCTCTCACAACCTCTCTCTATCTCTCTCTTCCACTCACCCTTCTCCCTCTCCCTCCTCCTCTCCCTCTTCCCCTCTCCCTCTTCCTCTCTCCTCCCCTGCCAATTCTATCCCCTTCTCCAATCTGCCCTGCCTCCTTTGTTGCAAAACCAGGGTGTAGGCAGTCGGTTGAGTTGTCAGTGTGTATCTGTAGATCTGGTCGGTGCAACAACCACCTAAGTACAGTTCTACTCTCTCTCTAATCGTATTTCTGCTCGCTCTTCGCTCGCATATTTCTGCTGCATCTCTGACAATCAGTTCATGCTTTTGCAGTTCTACTCTCTCTAATCGTATTTCTGCTCGCTCTTCTCTCGCATATTTCTGCTGCATCTCTGACAATCAGTTCATGCTTTTTCAGGCTTCCTTCATGCTCCCCAACCGCACCCTGTAAGTAACAGCACATCCCATGAGGCAACCATCCGGTCCATGCCACAATAGGTCATGGATCACTCTCAGCTCACATGCATACAACTTGATGCAAAGGTTGCCAGGACATTTACAGTCAAAGTCATCATACCATCTATCATGCTCGAAGCCTCCACCATCTCCCCTTCAAGGATAGATACCCTCTGCTCATTAGCCCTCGCAACCTCTTTGGCTTGGTTCTAGAGCCAGATGAGCCTCTACATGCTTGAAGCACTCCAAGGAATCACCCTTTTTCACATCCTCCAAAAGGGCCTCTACAAATTGCAAATTATCACAACCCCAGCTTGACATCCCCCCAAGATGTGCATAATTATTTATATCATGGAGATATCTCTCATCCTCACCATCAAAGCAACCCCCCTTATTGCCAGATTGCTTGGTAAACTACTCTTGCAGCCCAATATCTCAATGTATGGTATGCTATGGCAGCATATGGCATATGCCTATTTGGAACATTTCCGCACAGCCAATCTACCTGCAGCCAACTGGTCCACACCCTATCCACAAATGGAAACCCAACTTAAGGAGCAAATATATCTAGAACATTTCTTCACAGCCAATCTGCCTGCATCCAGCTAGTCCACACCCTATCCACTCATGGAAGCCCAGCTTAAGATGAAACCCTCTCCTCCCATAACAGCCTTGGGCTGTGAACATATGCAGGTTGTAGAGATCCTTCTATAGGAGATGTAAGAATACTTTCTTTATGCACGCTTGTAGATTGTATCTGTATGGTCTGCACACTCTTGGTCATCTTCCACATCCACCAGCTGGTAAGACATTCATCATCCCCAAGACATCTACATATATAGATGTAGATTAGGTGCCGCTAAGGCTACATAAAATCAAAAGATTCCCCGAAAGGTAACACCAACAAGAAGGCCATCTCATAGAGCCTTTCTTTGCTTTCCCTTTCACAACTTGAAAGAAGGAGCTAAGCTGCAATGCAATCCTCCCCAAGTGATCAAAATTATTTTCAGGGAATGAGCTTACTCTCCAACAGTCAATTTTTCCTTGAAATAAGGAAAGATAGCTTCTTGTCAAGACTGACCTTCATACACGTCAAAGACTGCGTTTCATATATTTTGGCCATCTACATCAAGAATCACATCACTTGGTGAACATCTAAGCGATTAAAAACAATGAAGCTACACCAAGAAGCCCCAAGAGATATTAAGGCACCCCAGAACTCCATGGCAGACCTTGGCAAAGAGAATCACTCTTGAACTCCATACCATTCAAGATACCTTTGAGTTCATGATCCAGTAGTCCCTGCTCATACAAAGCATACCCTCTCGATTGACCTCACGCTGTCTTTACACACCATGTCCCCGACTTTCTTGTTGAATAGAACAATAGTCCATTTTTCAGCCTCACTTGAGTCACTGTTCAAGAAAAACTTAGAAGTAAATACAATGGGATGACATATATACCCACTAAATTTGATGCTATTATGTTTGTAGATCCTACGATCTACAGCAAACTATATAGATATCGATAGGCAACTCACCTCCCAGCCATCCCTGAGCACATGGGCTAGACAATAGACTCCTACAAGGCTATGCCTGAAGCTCTGGTGTCCCATACCTTCAGAACCCTCCACAAAGAACCTTTTAGCATAGTATCTTTTGATCTGCCATGTAGAGGCAGGAGTCTAGGCTCATGATTTAGTCCAAACCTTCAAGTGGTGTCAAAACACTGAATGCAAACCCAATAGCCTTGCCCACTCTTATTGCATCCCGCTTTCTAGAAAGCGTTCAGGCCAAATATACCTGACTGGCCCTTTGCTATCTTCGAAGTCCTCTAGCCCCACCTTTGCCTGCGTCGCTTACTTCCGGAGCCCCCTAACCTTGTTGGATTGAGTCCACTAATCCAAGCCAGGTACATAACATTCTTCCCCTCTTCAAAGCATTTATTCTTAAACGGAATTGAGAAAGTTCTTCTCCAAACTAACAAATGACTTCCAAGTTGAGTCTTCCTCGGACTTATCCTTCTACTTAACTTTAATCTCTAGAATTAACTTTTTCCCGAGTTTCTTTTCCATGAAATCAATAACTCTTTCAGGTTCATGTGGAACATAGGTTAAATCCTCAACTTCTATAAGTTCTTAGGGCGAGACAAGGCCGCCAATGCCTCTTTCAGTTTAGTAACATGCGGTGAACTATCACATGTGGAGGCAATTCTAGTTTGTATGCAACATCATTAACCTTTTCAAGATTAACAAAAGGGTCCACAATGCTTAGGGGATAACTTTTATACCAACCCCATCCATAACGTCTCTGAATCCTTCAGTATTCACAATATACCATCATTTCCTCAGAAAAAGTCATGCTCTATCCTGAGCACTCCTAAGTGCAACAGCAACCAAAGCTACAAGAGAAGCACTCTAATTACAATAAGGAGTCTTTCCAAAGTGGAGACCAAGGGAAATCAAGTATGAATGCTACTACATGCAAAGATAGCCACTGCGAAATACAAGACTGAGGATGACATGAAGTTAACTCTAGTGCACTAAAGGCTAGAGCGTCCTTCTTATGTTCTCTGATGAAAACTCTCCAACAAGAGACTCCTTTTTGTGTTCTCTACTCTGACACAAATCTCTGAAAATGTGGGCCTTAATGAAGGCTTTTGGGACCAACATTCTGCGATAAGAGGAGTGAGAGGGCAGTCTTGGCATTTGGACAAAAGACGGCTGACATCTCCTCTTTCAATTTGGTTATAGAAATGTTTTAGGTCCGTATCGAAAAAATGTCCGGTGGCAATGTTGAAACATGTTGTGCCGAAGCTGAAGACGTCCGCCTCTTTCTTAAATACCACTTTGCCTCCTTCCTCTTCAGTACCCTGCATGTTCACTTGACCTCTCACTAGCCTCACCTCCGGAGCCATGTAGAATCGGGTGCCCGCTTGATACGTGAGGTCCTCCTGTTTCGTAGAACCCTCAGACATGCAAAGTTTTGTCAGACCAAAGTCTGTCAATTTGGCAATCAGATAACCTTGCCGGCAGGCTCCAGGCGGGACGTCAACCATGCGCTTGAGCAGCACATTTGCCGGTTTTAAATCTCGGTGCATCACATCGTACGCGTGTAGAAATCGCATTCCTCTCGCAATTTGCAGAATTAGGTCGATGCATACAATCACTGGGAACGGGGCCTTGTTGGGGTGCTTGGCAGCCTCCTCCTGGATTAGGTCCTGCAAGCTGCATGACATGAGCTCCATGACAAGACCACAGTACTCACAATCATAACCATCACTCGGTTTCAACTCGCTTCTTCTGATGAATCCCTTCATCTCCACCACATTAGGATGTCTCATTTTGATCAGCACTTCCGATTCTGTTTCGAAAAGAAACTTCGGGATTATCTTCACGGCCACTTGGTCGCCCAACCAAGTCCCACGATGAACAACTCCCTGTGCACCTTTTCCCAACGGATCCTGAAGCACGACTTTCTCAAGGTATTCATCCAGGTTGAGGCTGTTCGGGAAGAGGTTGCGATTATTCCCATCCCATGTGCGTTCGACATCGTCATCCCGTGGCATTCGGCTGGCATGATATTCACATAGCCGCAATAGAACCCCAAGTGAGCATGTAGTTGTCCCGTCCGGAATGGATACACGGTACATCTCTGACTCGTTGAAAGCATAAGGGTTGTTCAGGATCTGGCTTGCGCACCAGCCTATATCTTTGAAAAACTCTTGAAGAAGAGGCTTCTGCATCAAGACCAGCTGATCCCAAACATCAATCAACCCTTCATCGTCGCACTCCTGCAGCCTATCTCGTGCTCTTGCTAGCGTGCACACCATCTCTTCCACCTCTGGCGACCACGGCTGCGACGTTTGTTCAAACTCGCACTTGCGCTTCTCTGCGTATATCATGTAGAAAATGCGGAAATCTGTGAGAGAGAAACGCATCCGGCTAATTTCGAAGTATCTATCAACGTACAACAAGAACCTCCCCTCGTCGATACGGCCCAAAGGAAACGGGAACTTCATCATCTTGGAAGTAGCGACATTCCCCGTCACTATCGTCCCAGGCTTCCTGCAAGCGTCGGCACAATAGTATTTGTTGTACAGGGACCGGTCGTCAAAAACGATGATGCGGTAGAATACGTATCTAAACTCCCGAAATCTCCAGGTTGGAATGTGCCAAAGAACTATGCGGGGGAGATCTGGGTGCACAAGGAAACATCCGCTTGCGGTATCCTCCCAGAAATTGTTGTTTGCATCGGGAGGAAGATTTTCGTCTATGCTCCTCCAGTTTCTACAATCTTCATAAAAACGGCTCTGCAAACCTGCGGTAAACCCGACATGTTACGCTTCGCAGCAAGCAAACAGTAAGCTGCGTGATGATCGAGCGTCACCTGATTGGCTGTACACACGAAGCATACCTGGGAAACTCTTAATAACCTCGGAAGCAAGGTAAGGGTGGTCTCCGAGAAGTGCGAAATGGTAACAATGGCCGAAATCCAAGTTCTGGAGCTGCTGAGGTAATTTGAAACGCCTGTTCCTTGGAAGTAAGTGTTGAAACTGAGGCGCCATTGCAAATCCGGCAAAGTGGGTTGGAGAAAAAGAGGAAATCAGTTTGTGTGGAGAGACGGAACCTCACGGAAGGATAGGTTCTCTAAGGTTGGACAAAGTCTGGCAAGAGGGTTTAATGGAGAATCCGGCAATCGCATTACATTTGCCTCTAACTCCGACAACTCCAGCAAGCTTCCGGCACACTTAGCTTGGATGTGCCCCTGATTGCAATAACTTCAGCCTTACCGGATTGCTATAAGCTTTCCTCTATAAGCAAGAAATCTCCTCCCTTCTCTTTGTGTGAACATGATACCTTTGAGTGGTTCTGTAAAGTAAGTGCCCTTACTTCCACCTAAGCTTTGTCCAGTTTGAGGTCGCTAGGATTTTCGTGCTCAACCCATGACCGTCCACCACCCGTTTCCACACCATCCGTCAAGCACATTTTTGGCAAAAACAGTAAAGCACATTTTTGGCAAAAACAAACTAGGCAATGGCTGGCCAGTACTGGCAGGGCTAGCCTGTAAAGAAACTTTATATAAAACTATGTTCTTTTCAGGCAAAAGCCAACGCAGAGACCCATCAACCAAGATAATCATGTCCCCTTTGCATGATCTCGACTTGTAGATTGCCGAAGCCCTCCCAAGCTATGGGCTTAAAAGTCCTAGAATCAAAACCAAGACCAGTAAATTTGATGGCAACAGTACATTCGTCATCACTTCAAGCCTTGGAAAACATTTTCCTATACTTTTCACAATACATGTGGCTGAACGCTAAGGAGAGAGACAACTCATATCTTCTCTTTGGCATGGACACAGCAGCAACAACCTTTCATATGTATGGACAATAGAACTTATTTGAATTGAATGGAGGAGCTGCATTTTGTATCTTCTCTTTGTGGGTAATAGGGAACATCAGCAAACGATTTTTCTTCTCATCAGTTACTACACAATGATAGCCAAGTTCTGCATGTTACATGACCTAAATGCAAGAATTGGCAACTGTGGACGACGATAATGAAGCAGCAAGGCTTGCAAGCGTCTGTCATCATCACAAAGCTCAGTTGATAGTAATAAAATCACGAAATTATTGAAGCGTGGAAACTCTAGAAGGTATGGAGAAGCCGCTCGACAAGTGGTTACTCAAGCTGACAAGACTAATAAAGCTGCAAGATGCACCGCATATCCAAGTAGCAAGTGCATATAAGCAAAATCAACACTGAAGTAGGTCGACGCTTCAGTCTGTAGCTCAAGCAAATAATCACTATTTGTGGAGATTTTGTCATCCAACAACAAGCTTGCACAATAAAAAAATGATCTTTCTGTAGAGTGCAACTTCAATTTCAAGCTTTTTTCTTCAACTGATAGTTGAAATCATTTGCCAATCTTCAAGTAGAAGTTAATCAAATGCATCAGCAAAGAGCTCCAAATATGGAAGCTAAACAATGGGGGTCTATCCAATTAGAATTCTTGATAGAATCTAAAAAGTAAAATCCTGCTTTTGATGTGTTGCAACTTCACTTAATTGTTTGAGTGTTCTATGGTTCTTGAATTGCATTGGTCCTAGACATGGCAATGTTTGGAAGTCAAGGTTGTTTTCATTGCATTTTGATGGTCATGTATCTTGTGTTACCTTGGAGAAATTGAGGTCAGTTGCCAATGCCGACATTAGAATAGTGAAAATTTTGGTGTTTCTATCATTACAATAATTCAACAAAGTCATGAAGGACATGTATTTCATGCCAGTTGGAGATATAGATTACAGAGAGTAGGTTTACAATAGTCTAATTTTAATGAAAAGAACATGATGATGGCCTATACTAGCTTGGATTTATGCATGTTACTTTCTGTATAAAAGATGGCTTGCAAGAGAAATAATCTTAGAGAAAGTGGAGAAGTAATCCTTGGTTGTCATGGAGGATTTTCTTGCTACCCCAACCATAGTGGTCTTGGAGTATTTGTTTGCTATCACAACCATGATTCAATTGCTCCAAACCCTTGATGGCTACTCGCTTCAGCAATATCTTGAGGAAGTTGAGCTAGAGGGGAGGAATGTTTTTGCCCCTTAGAGGTAAGGAGGTAAGTTGGATGTGAAAAGGGTACAAGAGGATATGGACCCCAATCCAAAAAGTTAATAGAGCTAGATCACGCAGCACATATAGTTATTTTCAAGTATTGAGAGACTTGGAACCATTAATTTGTCTTTGTGTTCATCACATGTTTCCATGTGTTCCTTAACTCTATATCATCACATTATTGAGTGGTGATGAAGTGACTGATGTTTGGACTTGTTTTCTATGTGTGTATATTTTCTTGTAGGTATTTTTCACTCTCCCTATTTGCATTTACCCTCCCTACCAATTAATTAAGCCCTATATCTCTCCCCCTCAATATTCTCAATTAACTTATGCAATTTTCATTTTACCTTGTGCTTGTCTCTCATCCGCCTTGCATCACTCCCTGCTCAGGCCTCTCCCTCCCCTCTCTCTCTCCTCTGCTCTGAGCCCTCCCCCTCCCTCTCCCTCTCCCTCACCCTCCCTCTCGGGCTCATCCCTCCCTCTCCTTGCACTTAGCCCTCACTTCTGCTTCATCCTCCTTCATTGCTTCTCATCGCAGGGGTTAAGAGGCTCTCACAGCCCCCCTTCTCCTCTACCCTTCTCCCAACGTGGCCTACTCTTTATAGCAGCTTGCAGAAGCTTTTGGAGAGTAGAATCTTCTCCAAGAAGCTACCCCAATGGCTCGTGCGGCTTTTGGAAACTTCATTTCTTAAGTCGCCATATATTGATTGAATTCACGGCACACCACTACCTTAGGTTAATTGAGAATTTACACGTGCAAGCCATCGCAACTAATTATTTAGTAACCCCCAAATCCTCGTTGGGGGGCCCTATTTGCAAAGCTTGGCAATAACACATATTGTCATGTTTAATGAACTATCATATTAGTTGGCTCTTCAAGAGAATAATGAAATTCATGTCTTGCATCCCCTTGCACATAAGATCTTCTCTTTTATTCTTAGTACCCTTCTTGTTAAGTGTCTCATGTTTTTGAATACCTTCACAAAAATTCTCTTCCCTTGAGACTCTATCTCAAAGTGAACAACGTGGCAATTTCATCACAACAATGAAAAAAGGCCCAACTGCAAAGAACTTGTACATCTGTGCATATAGGGAATGGCGATGGAATAGGCTGATAATTCATATAAGATTACATTGTGAAGATGTGTTTAACATGATGATGCTAACAACGGATAAAATATTATGTATGAACTTTGGAAATAAAAGCGTTGCCAATATTTGTATAGCCACGCAAATGTTGCAACAATATTGTGTTGAGACAAGTTAATGATGCTGAAGCAGATAGCAGTCTCTCAAAAGTTAAAAACGGCTTGGTTTGCAAACATAATAGTACTCCAAAATAATTGTGGAAAGCTACTAACATCATAAGAACAAGAATATAATCTCAATTTAAGATCTAAGTTATCATCCAACTTGCTACAAAGTTTATTTTTCAAGTGACCTAGAGTGCAAAAACACATTTCATCCTCAACCAAACCAAGAATAAAGGTATGAAATGTTATCTTGTAGGAATGAAAATCTTTAGTTTCCTAACATTGCCCAATCTTACCATTATGAGCTGAGCACTAAATAGACATGAATGCATGGAAAGTTTCCTCGATGCTACTCATCAAATAAATTTCTATGAACATGGCTAGAAATTCCGCTCATTCAAATGAAGAATCAAGGCATGTGGTATTGTGATCTTTTGCTGTAAAGTGATTACAAACCTCAAAACTCATATGCTTTCTAGCCATAGGGAAGGGTACCTACTTGTGCCACACGTCACCTTCTAGCAACTCAAGTGCCTCTAGATTTGCACTACTGCATATCTACTATCAATCTCAAAGTATGCAAAATCAAGGAGAGGTATGAGAGTTGAAGAGGTGTAGCCACAAATCAGATTATCAGACAAGAGTGGCATCTCTAACAAAAAAGAAAACATGCTAGGGATTTTGCAACTCTGATCTCCATAGCTAGTGCATTGATGAAGGTTCTATGAACCATCTAGACAAGTCCTTTGTTGCAATAGAGAAGGAATGATTGCACTTTTGTTAAATGGAACAGAATGTTGATTCTATGCTCTACTTGATGGCATTCGGCATCTCTGCAATGTTGTTGCTGGGTCTACTCTTCAACGTGTGGCTCTTGAATAAGCTAGCTTCTTCTTGAAATAGGATCGTTTAAGAGCTTGAGAGGCTCGTGGGAACCTTAATACCTTGCTTCTCTAGCAAGTCATGCCCATCTAGCTCATTGAGTTTAGCCAACAAAACTTTGAGTACACAAGTAAAAATTTTGGAGTGTAGAGGAAAAGGAGAAGGCATTTCAGTGGCAACAATAGATTCTCCATTGTGCCCTCTTTTAAAAAGTTGATTATGGTTGTGCCCTCTCTGGGATTTCAAGAGGGTAGGGGCTATTGTAGTTTGGGAGGGAAAGGGGTGTGGAGGGAAGATGAAATTTAAATTTTAATCCCAGGCCACCTTTTTCTTGCTCTAGACCAAATAACATGGCATTTCTCTTCCCTTGCTATCTCCGCTTTTTCATGATAAAGTAGTGAATCAATTATTCATTATACTAATACTCAATTACATACAACTTCCAGTTTTCTATGGACTCTTGATTAAAGTAATGTTTTTTGCGATGATTATTTTTTTCTCAAAATCAATGTCTCAAAACCAAAATTCTTGAAGATTGTTGGTGACATCTCATTAATAGTATGCATTTCATACATTGTTACAAAACATAGCTCATGTATCCATTCCTACTTGCCCTTATTTATGGTCTATTCATATTCATCACTCGCAAAGCTCACCTATAATCTCCAATAAGCACTTATAGTAGATATCACTTGGGATAAAGGGACGTGCAACCCTTCGCATGCATTTATATCACCACAACCCTATAGTGGAGCCCAAGAAGATGACAAATTGGTACTCATTATATAGGGCAACACCTCATGGAATTGGCACAATATCAAAGATTGTGGAGTCACAAGCATGTGACTATTGTAGATTTGTGGTTGCTACAAAGGTCCAAGGTGAGAAACCCTTGAAATTTCTTTAGATGACATTACTTGGTCGGGATGACAAATATCTCCAACAAATCTTTTGTTTGCTTTTTGTAGACCCTTTGATAGGTGAGTGGATCAATATCGACAATAGAATAGCAAACCTTGCCCTTAGTGTTTGGGAATATCTCAATAAAGTAGTGTTGTAGATAGTTTGTAGATACATATATTTATCTCAATATATAAACCTTGTAAAAATAGGGTAAAAACGAATTTCACAAAAACTATTGGCAATGGTTGGCCTTTAGGGCCTTGGCAAAATCTTGAGTCTATGTAAATAGTTACAAATTCTCAGTAGAGGTGCATTGTAGTGCTTTGCAAAAAGGTTTGAATTTGAAATTATCAGATCAAGAAAATTTGGCCCTTTGTGGGTGGTTGCAAGTGAATATTACGTAACATATAATTAAATCTCTTTGGACTTTACAATTTAATTTGTTTTAATATATATAGTGCAACGTATTTGGAGTTTATAGTTATAATTTGTTTAGATGCAATCTATGGCTAAATTGCAAACTTGAATGTCTACTTGATGTTATGATTCCAACTATGCATGAGTTTTGAGAATTGTACTATCGATGGTTCTTTTCATGCATCTCTTAGCTATTTTGATACGTATGGAGTATTGCTTGAATCTTGCTCATAGTGGTTACTTTTGTTTAGGTTTCATGCATGCTTCTAATATTCACCTTCAACTTGCAAGTGTAAGACTAACTTTTGTTTCAATGTGGCCTACCATTGTGGTAGATATTTGGCAGATCATATTGTTGACCTTGGGTTAAATTTTACTCAATGTGAGTCCTCGATGACTACACCCCCAAATCAAATCTGCGAGGACCCAAGCAACAAGTGTTTGATCAACTAGGGAAAACATCAAAAGGCTTAGTTGGAATTCTAATTCATGACTATGATTGCAAAAGAATGTCAGTTCACCAAACCACCAAGTTGATTGGGAGGGCCTAGGATAATTTAAGTCAACATTATGAGTTAAGAAAAGCTCACTCTTTTTCCATTTACCCTTTTGTGAGTGGATTGTTAGAGAGACTCTTGTTGCTTTGAGAGAGTTCTAGGAGTTGAGTCAATGCAAGTATCTACAACAAGTACACACACTAGTTGTTGCACGAGCACTATTGCAACTACAACTATTTTTAATGGATCGAGACCCCTTTTTGCCTCATTATAAG
Source organism: Dipteris shenzhenensis (assembly GCF_047967505.1). NCBI lineage: Eukaryota > Viridiplantae > Streptophyta > Polypodiopsida > Gleicheniales > Dipteridaceae > Dipteris > Dipteris shenzhenensis. The sequence goes on from NC_141625.1 coordinate 9,554,544, forward strand.
CATGTATATATTAGTGTGTGAATTGCATCACTTGTTCCTCATATGGTTTCACTCATACCACACAAATCCCTATTTCATTCTTCTTTGAAGTCTTTCCTTGCACCGAGCAAGCACTTGTACCAGACCATCTCATGAGTGCAAGAGAGGGAATCTTCTCACTAAGCACTAGCGGTGTGCTTCCAAGCACAGGTACACATGTCAAGGAGGGGTGAGGAAAAATACCATGAACATTTTGTGATTTTTTTGGGTAGATGCTCTAAAAGTGCAAGTGGGGAATTGACTGGATTGAGCTTAGTGGTTCTTAGAACCTAGTGCACAAACATTGAGAGTAGTAGCTCATGCTAATAGGTGATCAGATACAACAATTGCTTGGTTTAGCATATTACTATTAAAAATATCTCAGAGTGTCTAAAGACTTTAAAGACTTGTCTAGTGACTAGTGTTTAGATAGAGTAGTGCCCTTGGGTAGACTTCAGGATTCTTCAAGCCTTGATCGATATCTGACACATGCTCGAAGTGATGCTAGGGGTACACAACGAGTAGAGAGAACACTTGCATCGAAGCAATAGAATTTGGTAGAATATTGACCACACAAAAGCCGAAATGATCTCACAATTGGGAATGGATGACCGACGTGATTAGTTACAAGGAGCAATGGGCCCTCGGCAACAGAAGCTCAAGGATGGTGAGAGCCCAGTCTCTTGCCATGGTGAGCTATCATTTGACCACTACACCAACACTTGGAGTGAACCAATTCTCGAGACATGCCAGAAACAATGTGAGACATTTCACATGGGAGCCTTAACATCAATGGCATGTACATATCAAGCATTCATTGACATAGAGCAATGATTTTTATTCCAATGAATTCATCTATGATCCAAGCCATGAGCACAAATGCCGACATAGCAGGCAAGTATCTAGTTCAGAGGTATGGTGCACCTCAAATCGGGAACACAGAACAGAGGTGAAGCAGGAATTGAACCATGACAATGGCCACATTCAAAACAAGATTTGAGCCATGGACACAACCAAAAAAGCCAAATCTCTGAAGGAACACGTGGTCATCTTAGACCAACTCCGATGACAAGGTAATCGGCACTGAGTGTTGCCTAGTAGCATGGTCACATGCACAAAGTACTAGGTCTACTAGGACCTTAGCTAGAGCGAGAAGGTTTCTAATCTAGAAGTTTAGTCTAGGTAAGAAGACACAAATCAAAGAGTCCAAGTGCAGCAAGACAACACAAGTCAGTAGTCCAGCTTGAGCATCAAGGCCTAAGTGAGAATTGGTCCTACCGCACCTATTAGTTGCAAAAAAAAGACTAAGGATACTCAACCTGATAGACTTAAATCCAGAAGACATGATACTAGATCTAGCAGCCATCAAGGCAAAAGTAGCTCATCTTATTAAGGTGAAGTTCTTGAATTCAAAGGTGCTAAAGACAAAGGCCCGTATAGTCATCTACAGAGTTTCTTGCAAGTATGCCATACACAAGGTACCATGACCAAGGAGGACTATATGAATGACTTTCATTACACTTTGACCAAGCAACATTGGTTCTACCAATTTCCAATTGGTTGTTTTAGGACTAGCAACAAATATATGATGCCTTTCTTAGGAGATTCAGACGAGATCAATGAGGAGGATGTCGAACACCAAGCTTAGTGATTTGAAATAGAAGGAGAATAAGTCCATTCAAGATTTTGTGTTAAGGATGCGAGCCTCATCAATCCATTGAGCATGCCACCAGATGACAAGTCACTTCATGCTTGGTTGATTATGGGTTGTACGTACAATACATCTATGGTCCTTAGAGATTGTCAATTTGACTAAGATATATGAAGAGTTGCTGAACTGAGCAGTAACACTAGAGAAGAGAAAACCTACCAAGAAGAAGAGGAAGAAAAAGCCTGAAAGAAGTGATCAGGAAGAAGCCTGAAAGAGTTGATAAGGAAGATGCCTCGACTATTCTAGATAAGCTAAGGTCTACACTCAAGAATACCTTGAAAGAATTGGGTTTCTAAGGCAAGAATTTCGTAAACGAAAAATAGTGCAACAAGTGTTCATGACAAGGATACATTGAAGATGAGTGTTGGACCACCAAGCATTGCAATTCTTGTAGCAAGTTTGGGCATGATGAGTTTGAGTGTTGGTATAACAAAAACCACACTGCAAATGTACATCAAGGGATGTAGGAGGCAATGAAAGGTAAATGTGAAAATAATAAGGAGAAAACTCAAGGTCCATCACATATTTGTCGATACTTTTGTTGGTGACAATCATGTAAAGCATGAGCGTAAATTGTTGTAGGATCATCTTAAGATGATAAAAAACAATGCACAAAGAATTGAAGTTGATCCCGAATGCCGATAAATTTTGAAAGAAGTCACTAACTTGATAGATGTTCATGGTTTTCTAAATAGGCCAGTAAAAGGAGTCACAACAGAACTCTAAACATCACTTAGAATGAGCATAAACAAGTGACCACCAAGTTGGCCACATAATTAAATGATAAGGCACCCACATTAGACTTGTGACCGGAAGCACCCTTGCTACTAGTTGACTGATCCAGGTGTAGCTTCAACAAGCAAGTCTTAGCTCAAAAGCCAAATAGCACCGAGTGCCCAAGTCTGGATATGGTGTAGGCATGGAAGTGTTTCCAAAATAGGAAGGTCAGCCTCGCAGTGGCTAAAGTTGATGAAGATTGCTCCATATCATAGAGACTACTTTTTGGAACAAATCTGCACGTCACCCAAGTTGTCATTTCAATCTTGTTGTCTCTATTTCATCCATCTTCACGTTGTCCCCCCTAAGCTCCATGTTCTTCTCTCAGAATTTCCCAAACCAGATGATGTACAAAAAGTTTTAAACCTAGCAGCTTTGCAACACTATCCTAGAACTTTGTAATAGGCAAATAGTCTTATTTTGTAAACTGCTCATGCTACTCCTAAACTAGATGAATCTTGTATTTTGTGAATCATGTGTTAGAACATCTTCATGTTTATGTCCTATAACATGTAAGCGACATGTGCATGGTCACCTTTAACATTTCTTAGCTCTTCTTACTATTCTGTAGTGTGAGTGACCAAATACTTATCTCGAATGTTGCATCAAAACTCCTTCTTTGTACAACTCCCCCTTTGTTGGGCACGATTTCTTGAGGGACAATTTCCTAATTCTTGTTTCTAAGCATCTTGGAGTGCAGCACCACCCTTGTTCACATGTGAACAAGGGTGATGCTTCAAACCCAAAAGCATGGTAAATATGCAATAGGGGATTATAGCACTGAAGAAAAAAATCTTGCATAGAAGGCTTGCAAATAGAATAGAAGGAAGCACTCTCTACAAACCTGGAATGCATGCACTTTTCCCTCATAAGAAATCGATAATTAGAAGACCATATCTCACATGCAACACACATGCCACACTTTTAGAGGTGCCTTAGCTGGACATGCTTGCAATCACCCCTTTCAACCTAAACCTTTTGCTACTCTTTTGGATAATACAAACAAATGTCATAGCCAAGAGATATTTCATAGTATTTGGGATACAAATAAGAAAAGTTTGTAGATTTGTGTCTCTGAGCTCACAAAACTCAAACAAAATTGTGGACTTACACAAACTTGGAGAGCTACGATGAACTACAATTGTGGGGGTTGCCAATAGAGCTGTGGCTTATTACCTAAATCAATATTGCACCTCCCTTGGTCCACATCTTATCACACATGGTTGACATGTCATTGTGAGAGTTCACTTCCCATCCTCATGAGGCTCATTGTGGACATTGTCTAGCATGAGCATAACATGCAATTGCTATAGGCCCAAAATAGGGGAGACAGAAGGCCCAAAATAGGGGAGACAAAAGGCACATTGTGGCTGAGTCTCCGTGAAGGTGGTGTCTTTGGCATAGATAGGCACTATAGAAGGGAGAGATCTCCTTGAGACCCGGTGTCTATGCTGTCCGTGGAGTGCACCACCTACGTGCAAGGAAGGGGGCAAATGAAGACGAGGGGAGAAGATGGAGTTATGTGACCTCTATGCCCCAAATGGCCATGCTACTCAACCTTTAAGAAGGTTGTTAGCATGAAAGGTTATAGCCTTAAGCTAAGATGTGGCTTTTGGCATGCGGAATAGCTATTCCTCGGTATGTTGGACCTCATTGGCAATTGTTAAACAAGTATAAGAGGACACACACACATGGAAATCCTTCATCTATTACCGGGAGCAAGCAATAGATTACACCTTAAATACACTTATCTATCTTCATGGGCAAGAGTGTCCTAAAGTCTCTTCAAACTCCTACTTTAAAGAAACCACCTCATCATCTATATACCACTCTCTACATCCATATATATGTACTATAGATCAACAATCTCCCCCTCAAGCTCAGTATGAGCTTGTACATCATATAGACCCAAAGAATCTCTAAAAAGACAAAACTTATCTTTACCCAAGGACTTGGTAAAGATATCTACAACCTAGGCATCTATCTCCACATATCTCAAGTCAATTTCACCACTTATTACTTTCTCCCTAATGTAGTGATACTGGTCCTATATATCTTTTGTTCTTGCATGGTAAATGTGATTCCTGGCCAGCATGATAGTACTTATGTTGTCACAGTAGATAACTACTGGACTATCAATGCATACTCCCAACTTAGGGAGAAGCAATCTCAACCAAGTTTCTACACACGCTGCAATGGCAACCCCTCTATACTCAGCTTTTGTGCTAGACAAAGAAACCATGGGTTGTTTTTTGCTACTCCAACTAATCACACTACTCCCAAGAGAGAATGCATACCCACTACTTGACCTTCTATCATCAATGTTTCCAGCCCAATCTGCATCTATATAACCATGCAAGCATATTCCTCCTCCTTTGGCATAAAACAAGCCATTATTTATTGTCGCTTTCAAATATCTAAGTATTCTTCTCGTCACATCAAGGTGACTCTTGCAAGGCTATTGCATAAATTGACTCATTACACCCAAAGCATAACTCAAGTCCGGTCTAGTGATGGTAAGATATATGAGACTTCCAACGATCTTCCGGAACCTAGTCACATCCTGCAAGTAGTACAATCATATTGCCTTTGTAGCATCCAAATACCATGTGGTGAATCAATTACCTAAATCCCAAGGAAGTATCTTAGATGTCCAAGATCCTTCACATCAAATTCACATGACAATCTCTCCTTAGTTGCTGTAATTTCTACATCAAGGCTCCCCATGATGATCAAATCATCCATGTATGTGATCACAATCACCATTTTTTCTCCTTCTTGATTCACATATAGTGAGAGTGGGAGTCTGAAGTGGATGTAGCGTTCTCATATAGGAATTTGACCGTTACACATGCATCAGCCTTCCTAGTAGCCTTGTCTTTTGTCCACTTTGTAAATAATCAATAGTAGCCAAGATAATATATTAGGCTTGTGTTTCTTTTGCCACCGGATTGATTGGTCCTATGAAATCAATGCCCCATTTCTGAAAGGGTTGATCAATGAGAATTCCAATTAGAGGCATATAATCTTGGTTATGAGGTATGGAGGTTCATTGGCAGAGATCGTAGTGCTTAACAAATTTGCCTGCATCTTCAAAGAGAGTGGGCCACCATAGGCCTGGTTGTAGCACTTTGTGGGCCGTGAGCTCTCCTACGAAGTGCCCTCTTGCAATGTCCGAATTGGCTTCTTCCAACACATCTAGGAACTCATCCTCGGGGACATAATGGTGCATTATGCTGTCCTTATCTATATGATAGAGTTGGCTATTCAATTGGTATGGTGCTGCATCTTTGATGAGTTTTTGAGCACTATCTTTACCCCATTCCAATATTAAATTTACAAGGAATAATGGGGCATCTAGGAGATCATCATCCACTCTAGTTGTGGGCTCTCTATTCTAGATCTGGGACATATGATCAGCCATGAAATGGGTGCATCCCTTTTGTACTGCTATGGTGAAATCAAATTCTAAAAGAATAAGCATCCACAACGTGATACATCCAGTCATGTAGGGTTTATTTACTAGGTAGAGGAGTGCCTAGTAGTCCACGGGGCACAAACTTGTTTTCTAACAAGTAGTGATGAAAGCATAGACCACCACAAGGCGTTGCCTCTACATGGATGTGTATGTAACACCCTAAATGGAAGGTGCTATGGGATATACATAATACATACTCATGTGAATAGGAAATACATAGAGACTCAAGAAATGTAAGAAAGTAATACAACGTCTGTGCTCAACAGATAACAGGATCTCGTATGCAAGAGATAAAAGCAGATAGTATGGAGAATAAAAATTTTGATTACTGTAAAACCGATACAATAGATGGCGTCAACTCCCAGCCGTGCACTCCTGTGTGAGAAGCTTCAATGGCGTGCTGGAAACAATAGAGGACGGAGGCCGGATGCTAAGGAATCATGGTTGCTATAGCCAGTGATGAATATGGGCTTCATGGGCTTGCTCTTATATAGCCACCATTCGTAGTCAGTTAGACCCAATTGGGAGACCGACCTAGTCCGCCCAAAACGGTCAACTGGCAATAGGCCACCGACCACACGATAGAATTGTGGTGCAAAATAGAGCAATTAACCTACGAGTACCATTCATCCCAGAGCCATCCGAGATTATCTGGGACTCCAAACAGGCCCCGCAACCCAAGAGTGGGCTGCCCCAGGAAATGCTCCCTCTGCCCTCAGTGCGGTCAGCCATGGGATGCCTTCCCGCACTTGCATGTAGCCTAGTTGGTAGTGTGCCAACTCAATCTGAAGCCGTCCAGCCATCAGGCCACACATGGCCCCCATCTGGTGTCCAAACCAGGACCTACCGGATAATCGAGCTACTCAAATGCCTTCTCCTCATATGGGGGGCTTACAAGTAGAGTTAGCTGGTTCCCGTGTAGTTACACGAGAGTGGAGCATTGATATCTAACAAGAAATGGAAAGAGATACCTCGCTATGAATACTCAAATTCATGAATAGATAGATCCAAAAGGAATGTTGGTCGCATGGAATACAATGTGTGATTGCAATTACCGTATTTGTGTATGAGATTATGGGTACTTGGATGCCTAGGAATCCGCACTACCACAATAACCCTGTACACACACTACTAATGCCTAACATAGCACTCACGGTAGACTATGCGGATCCACAACTAACAACTATCACCTAATGAGAAGTCAGATTTAGTGCTGTGAAAGTGCATTATAGTTATTTTGGGCCATGCCAAGACAGAGAACCTATGCAAGTAGAATCCCCAAAGTATTCATGAAACATAGCCATATTTTAGCCAAATAATGAAATACGAACTTATTATCTATTTCCGTAGGATCCTCACTGTCTGATCCTGATCTGGACTTGGAGCACTCTGATAGAATGCTCTCAGTCCACATATTGGAGGATCAAAGATCTCATGTCGTTCAGCTCGAAGAAGCTCCACTACTTTTGCTCAGGCCTACTCCATCCACTCCGCAACTGCCTCCTCTACGTTCGCACCTCTGAGCAAGTCTCTCCTGCCTTAATGTCTGCTTGCATCCCACCAGCCACCACTGCATTGGATTGGCCAAGAGTATTCCACTCTGGTAGGCTTAGGCCACTACTCTATTGGCAATTGCTTGTGGATTGTTGCTTTCAACAATAAGTTCAGATCTTGACGCTCTTACCAGGACATTGGGCATTCAAACTCTTGTGGCCAAAGTGATGGAGCATCTATTAGAGGGGAAAAGGAAGTGTGGAAGTCAGCATAATGAATGTACAAAAACCGATCTACTGCTTTCCACCAAGGAGAATGAGGGGGCAATGTCAGTGTGAAAGAATGAGCTGTGTACTCCAGCCAGAAACATAGCTTCCACATCTTCTCCTTAAGTTGATTGATTTGGGTCGTCCGCCCTCGTGCCCCTACCTCAGCCAATGTATTGTACTTTGCCTCTCAACTTGCCTCAATTGGATGTGCTGCTAATTCTTTTTCTTCATCTGCAACACGATCGCCTCTGTCTACATCTCCGCAATGTGATCCAATATGTGATTCTAAATTTCTATTGTTGCAGGTCTTATTTGGCTTGTAACAATGAGACATTATTAATGCTTATGCCCATGGATGGTGTTTATTCTTGAGGCACTTGGCTCTTATTGGCATTAGGTTTGCCATTGTTTTTGTTATTGCAGGTTGGCATTTTCTTTTGGGTCAGATTTGCTCATATGGATGCATAGTATATGCACATGAGTCAAATGCATTTTGATGCTTTGCGCCTTGAGTTTTGGTGACACTATCCTCCATCAAGGCATACATATTTGGGTGGAGGATTACCAGAATTTGAGTGATTGCGTTTGAGCCAGGAGGTGGTTTGAGCAAAGAATTTCATAAAATTTGACATTCTAGTGTGATGATTTATGTTCGAAAAGTATCATGCATTGCTTACTTTTATGGTTGTTGTCCTACCCAGGATGTTGTGAGCAATCAATTATCTTATGTACAAACAACAATTTCTAAAAATTTTTGGCTATGTTTTTGCAAGGGTCAAGGAAGAAGGAGGGGTGGAAGAAAGGGGTCAAAGTATGTGTTTTTCTTGTGCAATTTCCATTTTCAAAATAATGGGAGGAGGAGCCTCCCAGGAGTCCGATTAACCAAACATGGCCCTATTTGGAGTCCTATTGACCAAGTTATGGCCCAAATTAAATTGGGAGGAGGAGCGTCCTAGGAGGCCGCGATGACCAAACATGGCCCTATTTGGAGTCCTATTGACCAAGTTATGGCCCAAATTAAATTAGGAGGAGAAGCATCCTAGGAGGCCATGATATATCACGGCCTCTTGGGAGGCTCCTACCAATTTAATTTGGGCCATAACTTGGTCAATAGGACTCCAAATATGGTCATTTTTGTAGTCACAATGATCAAAAAGATATGAATGAATCCATTTATCATGCTAAAGTGTCAAAAGTCTAGAGCTTTAGAAAGTTTATACTTATACTTATACTTGTTTCATTAGAGCCAGAGGTGTATATACATGTCATCTACGTATGAAGATGATCTATATTTAGTTAGCATCATGGTCATAAGGTGATAAATAATTTATTAGTTCCATAGTTTAAACATTTTCTTCATATGATCATTTCATGTACAAAATGGATCAAATCATATGGGTAGCATAAAAATCAATGAGCTACAAATAGCTATTTGTGATGGGTTTTGATAGGAGGAGCTTCTATATCATGGGTAGGACTATTGTTGTTTGTATGTAACTCCACAAAATAAAGAAACCCCTTCAACTTACGTGCTACCTTACATAATTTTGAGTGACCGCCTCGAGGTGTAGACATTGCAACATTTCCCTTTTTGTATCCATTGAATGATTGCTAACTTGCATGGATTTTTATTTATCGAATTATAGGTTTTCTCTTTGTATGTTGCCAAGAATTTTCCCTTTGGTATTCATTGAATGATTGTTGACTTGCATGGATTTATGAGTTATCCAATAGTAAGTTTTATCTTTGTAAAAATAAGTAAAAGCAATCTCTGATAGTGTCATGTAGATTCAACCATTTTTAGTAAAAAATTATTGCTACTATAGGTTTAGACAAAGTTCCTCACAAGCATTCCCAAACTCTTGGCTCGCTCGAACGTAGTCGCTCGATGTTTTGATTTATCAAGCACTAGCATTTGGGATTTTGCTTTATTTGCATCATGGCATCCTCTTCCATGTCTGAAAAGGAGATTTTCACCATTAAAATCTTTGATGGGACAAACTTTTGTTTGTAGAAAGAATAGATGAGGGATGTGCTTATACAAAAGAAGCAAATTAAAGCCTTGGCAAGGATTGAAGCTAAGCCTACAAATATGTCTAAGGATAATTGGAATGGGTTGGATGCATTAGCAAAGTCTACTGTTAGACTTCATCTTGTAGAGTCAGTTTATTTCACAGTAGTAAATGAGTAGACTACGGAAGATTTGTGGAAGAGATTATGTGCCATTTATGAGAAGGAAACTGTCTCTAATAAAGTTTACCTTATGAAGAGGTTGTTTGAGTTGCAGATGAAGGAAGGGGTCTCCATTGCTTCTCACTTGAATGAATTCGATAATATTTTCAGTCAACTCTAGGCTCAGAAGATGAATTCTCATAGGGAGACTAAGGCAATATTCCTCCTGTGTTCATTGCCATCCTCATGGAAAACCTTTCGTATAGTTGTCAGTAACTCTGCACCTGGAGTACTAAAGTTTGATGATGTTATGGGTAGATTGTTGGCCAAGGAGATTAGATGGAAGTCTATGGATGGGAACAAGCAAGATGCAGCCTTAAATGTGCAAAGAGGTAGATCACAGCTCAAAGGGAAGTCCCAAGAAGGAGGGAAGTCTCGTAGCAAATCTAAGGCACATAACATTGAATGTTACTATAATGGCAAGAAGGGCCATATGAAAAAGGACTACTACAAGCTAAAAAGAGAACAAAAGGATAAGAAAAAGAATGCAAATTGCGGTGCAAATAAGAAGGAAGAGAGTCCAAGGGAGGACAAAAGAAAAGTGAAGATCGAGGAGATCAATGTAGTCATCATTGATAATAGTGACAATGACATTCTCTTCATGTCTAGTCTACCTGCAGACATGCTTACCTTTTCAGATGATGCATATTCCCAGGATTGGATTTTGGATTCTAGTGCTTCATTCCATGTTACTCCTCATAGGGAATGGTTCTCCACTTATGATAGTAGAAAGACAGGTTGTGTGCATCTTGAAGTAACTATGCATGTGACAGTGGGAGCAAGTGACATAAGGTTTTCTTTTGCAAATGGGTCTACATTTGTTTTGAAAAATGTTCGACATGTGCCTAAGCTGACCAAGAGTCTCATTTCATTGAGTCAAGTAGATGATGGTGGTTTTCAGACCACCTTTTGCTTTCGGAGTTGGAAAATTCAGAAGGGCTCTATAGTTTTGGCAAGAGGTGCTAAGTGTGGGACATTGTATCCCTTACATGTATCAGAGGTGTCTGATCATGTTGTAGCAATAACTGAGCAGCCAAGGACTTTTTTGTGGCATTGTCGGTTGGAGCACATGTGCCAGAATGGAATGAAACTCTTATGCCATTTGGATTATGTATTGCATTTGAGTTTTTTTTACTTTGAATTATGTGAGCATTGTCTCCATGGGAAGTAGACTAAATCAGCCCATAAAAGAAGGGGAAAGAAAGAGCTTGAAAACCTTGATTTGGTGCATTTAGACATATGTGGCCCCATGCCTACATGATCATTAGGTAAGACTGAATACTATGTGACATTCATTGATGATGCAACTAGGAAAGCATGGGCTTATGCTATAGCTCAAAAGAGCGATGTATTCTAGGTATTTCAAAAATACCTGGCTTTGGTTAAAAATCAATCAAGTAGAATGTTTAAATGCCTACGGATTGATAATGGTAGAGAGTATCTCTCTCACGACTTTCAACATTTCTATGATACACGTGGGATCAAGAGGGAGCTCACGTCCCCTTGTACTCCAAAGAAAAATACAGTTGCAAAAAAGATGAACCACACCATTAAGGAAAGGTTGCAACGTATGCTTTCCAATGCAAGCCTTTTTTGTGGTTTTTGGCTGAGGCAATGAAGACTGCAGTGCATGTAATCAATAGATCACCTAGTAAGAGTTTGGATGGTAGTATTCTTGAAAAGGCATGGAGTTTGGGTGTGAGGCATATACACATGTGCCAAAAGAGCTTCAGAAGAAGCTAGATCCTAAGTCTAGGAAATGCATCTTTCTAGGTTATGGTGAAAGTGGAGAGATGGGCTACCGTCTCTGGGATCCAAAAGCAAAGAAGATCATATGAAGCCATGATGTGATCTTCAATGAGAAGAAGATGCATAAGATACCCAGGGATGTGGAAATAAGGAGAATCACTTTCTAGGATGTGAATCCACCCGCATATGTTGATAGGCAACAAGCTGTCCATGCATCGACTGTGCAGGAAATTGTGCCACTAGGTACTCCCATAAGTACACAATTAAGGGCAGATGATGGATCATCCATTAGTGGAAATAATGAGCCAAATATAGTTCATAAGCAGGTGGGATAGCAAGCTAAAATGCCCTTGAGAAGATCAGTTAGAGTGTCTAGACCACCTAAGAGATTTGTTCCAATGGAAAACTATGTGATGCTGACTTATTGCGGGGAGCCTTCTTGCTATAGGGAGGCTATGATGTGTAAGGATCAACGCAAGTGGGAGTATGCTATGCAATTATATATGTATTTACTCATGAAAAATAAGACTTGGGACTTGGTTTCTTTGCCTCATGGAAAGAAGCATTGCCATTAAATGGGTCTACAAGATGAAGGTAAGAGGTGATGATGTGCCTAAGTATAAGGCTCGTTTGGTTGCTAAAGGGTTCAAGCAAGAGAAGGGTGTGGAATTCAATGAGATATTCTCTCTGGTTGTGAAGATGTCCACACTTAGATGTGTACTTGGACTTGTGGCAGTTTAGGATATGGAGCTTATGTAGATGGATGTTAACACAACTTTCTTGCATTGGGATCTGCATGAGGAAATTTACATGGTACATCTAGAAGGCTTTGAAGAAAAGGGCAAAGAGCATTTGGTTTGCAAGTTGAAAAAGAGTCTCTATGGCCTTAAGCAAGCACCTACAGAATGGTATCAGAAGTTTGATACTTTCATTCGGTCCTAGGGTTTTAAAAGAAGTGAGATTGATCATCACTGCCTCTATACTAAAAGGGTTAAGGATAATAATCCATGAAAGAGGCATTGGGAGGCAGTTAAGTGCTTCATGAGATACATAAAGGATGTGTATCTACTTTGGTGCATGTACTTGGATACATAGATTCATACTATGCAAGGCATGTGGATAGCAAGAGATCCACTTTTGGTTGTGTTCACCTTTATAGGTGGTGTAGTGTCATGGATGTCTTCCGCATAGAAGTGCATTGCTTTGTCTACCACAGAGTACAAGTATGTTCAAGCCACAGAGGGTTGCAAGGAGGCTATATGGCTTGATTGGCTAGTTGACCCACATTGCATAGTGATTCCATTAGTCCTATTCAGCTAGCATGAAATCTAGTCTTTCATGCAAAGACCAAACACATTGAGTTTCGATACCAACCCTAACGGGTCGAACTGAGTTTCATGTGTTTCAGGGATAACTGGGACCAATAATATTTATGTGTCTTTCTCCACCTGGTACCAGAGGCCGTGGGCTTCCAGTGGTTACTTTCTTGGATGATCAATCATATGTACATCTAAGTCCCAGTTTGAAAAGAAAGATCATTGTAATAGTCCTATTTGAGTCTTGGTCTAGAACTCTGACTTTTCCATAGGGGGTTTTGTCCAAAGATCTGTACCACCATTGTAGGAAGGCTAAGCATCATTGAATATAAAAAAATACAATTAGGTTTACCCAATTGGGGGGAGTGGCCTCATTCTCACCTAGCTAGGTGCCAATGCACTTGACTCTATCTCTTTTTTTTTCTTGTGGTTATGTGGAGTGAATGCATTTAAATTTGTGGTCTTATGTGGAATTTAAAAAGTTTGAAATTCTAAGTTTAGTAAGTTATTTGATTGGAAACCATGCTTATGTGTAAGCATGACTCTGATAGCAACCAGAAACCACACTCATCACATAGCTATTGAACTAAGGATCTTGCATCGTCAGTTGCTCTCTTCTAGCTATACAAAGCATGTTCTTAGGTCTACCTTCTGTGTACTCAGCTCTTCCTCCAAATTAAGCTCCAACATTAAATTATTGCAGTATTACTCTATCTGCCATCTGAATTCGTTGAATCTAGAACCCACCCCTCATGCACTAAACTGCAAGAATAGAGATAAATCTCGACCCCATCAAAGATTTAAATTTAAGCCAACATGGAATTTACCAGCCCATGAGAAGTAATCCACGAGCATCAGAGTTTAGCTTGAGAGTGGAAGGGGGGCATGAGTAAAAGAACACGAGCAGTAATAGGACACGTTCGGAGTCTCCTATGTGCAGTTCGCTCAAAGATTTGATGGTAGTGATTGTATGATCGATATGAATTGTTCTTTGATGTAAGATTAGCTAGATTTGTGACTTGATCCATTTCTAAATTTAAATTGCGAGTGTTCAATGCATTCATTTCACACTTGTGAGAAACATTACTGCTAAAGTTGTAATCTGTAGTTGTAATATGAGGGCATTCATTGCCTCAACCTTCTATGAAGAGGGTGGGCTTCCAAAATCCATTCCCTCTACCTCTCTTTTGAAGGAAGCAATCTAACATGGGTAGACAAAAGCAGTACTAAGAGATGAGGATGTGTACATGCACACACATGTGCGCACGTTTCCCTCTGCCTCTCTTTTGAAGGAAGCAATCTAACATGGGCAGATAGAAGCAATACTATGAGATGAGGATGTGTGTGTGTGTGTGTGTGTATGTGTGTATGTGTGTTTAGATTTAATAGTCCCATCAATAAATGAGCCATGTAATTAATTCCATCATTTGGATTAAAAAAGTAGTTTGTAAAAATATATTATTAAATAGATAAAAATAATTGAAGTACCCTTTAACAATATTTTAATCCAAAACTTTTATTTTTTATAAAAATAGAAGGAATGGCAAAATAACTTTTCTAAAGACAAATATTTAACATGCTTAAAATTATCCAATGATAATGAATTAATTGTATGGTACTAACCCGACCAAAGGCTAGTTGGGAGATCAGTGTGTGTTTAGATTTAATAATCCCATCAATAAATGAACCATATAATTAATTCCATAATTTGGATAAATAAGCATTGGTTGAAAAATATAAATTAAAAAACCAAATGAAGTACCTTTTAACAATATTGCAATCCAAAACTTTTAGAAAAAAGAAAATAGGTGAGTCGGCAAAAGAATTTTTCTTTATATTGAGTTTGTTGACTAGAATTAGTACAAAAATGTCGAATCTATCAAGTAGTCCAGGCTCCAAGGTCAGGGTCCACTAACCTATTGCCACCATCATCCAAATACACTATATGTTAGAACAATATAGCATGATTTAGGTAGACAGGTAATGCATGTGCTCCCTGGCTTGTTATTTCTTTACTTAGGAACATGCACAACCTTCTAGATTCTAATGCATAAAAAGAGTCATCAAGGAGGAAAACTAAAAGGAGATAATCCACGAATAATGTGAAACAAAGGAGGGGTTTAGTCCACAATTAGTAGAAGAACCATCATTTGAAATAGACCAAGAGATGAAGGATCATCTTAAAAGAAAAATTAAACCTTGTTAAAGGGGGTTATTCCACACCCTTTTTAAATATGGTATTTCTCACCCTTGATTTCACAACAAGGACCATCTAGACAAAGACCTTTGAAACTTAATGGAAAATAAACCAATTTGCATCAACCATTTGCTTAATAATTTCTACAAGCTTTTTAAAGCAAAGGAAAAGAATCAATCAACTAATTTAATAAAGGCAATTTATAACAAATGCCTTAAATGAATAGAAATAACCAAAGATTTTTTTTAAAAATTACTTATAGGTTTTGAAAAAAAACTATTTAATAAATTGAATAAATTAAAGCAATGGGGTTAGGGACCAAGGGGGGACAAGGATTATGGACATTAAATCAAGGAAACTACAGCATTAGTAATAAAGTGGAACATTAGTAAATTAGAAGTAAGATTAGAAGGATATAAGAGATCTACAAAGAACCCTCAAGCCAGCTATATATATATAAGCCAATGAATAAAAGAGATTAATCACACAAATTAAATGAGAAACTCAAAAAGGAAAAAGTGGTTGAGAAAAAGTGAATGAGTGAATGAGGGGGGTCATCCATACTCTCTTTTTAACAAACCTTAAAGGGTTACAAAGGGGGGTCCACAAACCAATCTGCCTGCAGCTAGCTGGTCCACACCCTATCCACAAATGGAAACCCAACTTAAGGACCAAATCTATCTGGAACATTTCTCCACAGCCAATCTGCCTGCAGCCAACTAGTCCACACCCTATGCACTCATGGAAGCCCGCGGCTTAAGATGAAACCCTCTCCTCCCATACCTGAGCTCAGCCTTGGGCCGTGAACATATGCAGGTTGTAGAGATCGTTCTATAGGAGATGTAAGAATACTTTCTTTTTGCACGCTTGTAGATGGTCTGCACACTGTTGGTCATCCTCTACATCCAACAACTGGTAGGACATTCATCATTCCCAAGACATCTACATATATAGATGTAGATTAGGTGCCCCTAAGGCTACATAAAATCAAAAGATTTCCCCAAAGGCAACACCAACATGAAGGCCATCTCATAGAGATTTGCACAAAAAAGTAACACTAAGAGCCATACATAGAATGATGCAGCTTGGGAGCCCTAGCACCAAGGAGGGCAAGGATTTTCTAAAGAATCCATTGACGAGAGAGGGAAAAATATGGGTATCTACACAAAGGATACAGCTTCAGTAGCGTGGATCATGCATCCTATTACAATCAGTCTAAATTAAATCCCAAAAAAAGTCAATGGCCATCATTAGTTGTGACATGTGATATATACTTTTCACAGCAGCCAATGATAAATTTAACGAAAGACACAAACATCTGCAAATAGCCTTATGCAACAAAGGGGGACAAGGCAACCTGTTCTAACCTTGGCTACTGTTACGCTCAAGTTGAGGCAACATGACCTTAGAAGAGTCACTTGACATTTTCCTTTAAAGGATCAATGTTTGTATTATATTTGTTTGGGCTTCACGTAAATGATCAAAAAGGAATCAAGGTCAAGGTTCTTGGTGAGGGTGACATGGCACAAGACTAGGTGGATCTAAGGTTAAGGGGTCTAAATGCATAAAATGTGCCAAGGGGCAAGTGATTCAATGATATCCCAAGAGAGGGGTAAATGATGCATTGAGGAGATGCCCTCAAATGTAGACATGTGGCATACTAGATCCATCCTCGATCCATCTAAGGAATTTTGGGGCTTGCTGGAATTTGCAAGCTTGAGCCTCACGTTGTTGACTATTCTAGAGGTTTTTACTACCACCGAGGTTGGTTGGGAGGAAATTTGTGTGCGCTTGCCCTGTGATAGATTGTGAATTTGATCTATGTACTGTGCAAAAAGGATTGAGAGCATAACAATTTCGTATCAGAGCCTGGTTAGGGGAAAAGAGGGATGACAGTGTGGACGAACGATGCGCAAAACATCAGGCTATTGTTCGGCTTTGTTGAGCCTTAGCAAGCTACAGCCGTGAGGCCATTAGAGGAACAAGTCGAGGCTTGCTACAAGCCTTTCAACTACGAGGCCTATATCAACTTCAGAGTTACCAACCGCGTAAGCCTCGACGCCCTCAACCTCTATATAAGAATCTTTGTGGTCTGCAGCTACTACGGAGCAAGGACGATGAGTAGAGAGTAGTTAAGCCCAGGGCTGATGCCTTCATTGTTGTGAACGTGGGCGTTACAATTTGATTTGTTCTTGATCACGCACTGATTGGGAGAAGCTTGTGTCTTGTGATCGAATTACATAGCGTCTCCGTAGTGTACATCTGGAAAGAAGATTCGGGTGTTAGGCGAGAAGAAAGGGACCGAGGCACATCAGCGACTGATTTTAGTCGGTATCAGTCAATCACAACGATCAATTGCTTAGTAACAAATTGACCATAAGGATTTCATAGTTGAGGTTAAAGGAAACTTTTCCCCAAGGTACAGGAACTCGCGCCACCACATTAGCCTTTGATTGCAGTTCACTACGTTTGCAAGAACCTGTAACATGAGATTCAAAAGAGAAAATTCATAATAGTACCTGTTTATATGCCAAGTTGTGGGGGCTTAAGGGTCTCAAGATACAAACGGTGTTGGAGTGACCAAGGGGTTCTTTATGCCTTTCAAGCTTTGTTGTGGTATATGCTAGTTTATTTGCCCTCGGTGTTTAAGTTATTTGAGATTGCAGATATTTCCCCAGTTTAGGGAAAAGATATTCATCTTGGTTCTCAGCTATTTTCAGTTGATGGTTACGCATGTTTAGACACCTTTTGTGGTTATGAGATTGAAAAGTAGTTTGTAAATACAATTTTAGGCAGTGTTTTATTTATTTATTTATTTTAAAACAGCCATCGACCTGAATGGAAGTAGAAGAAGAAGCTTCTAGGGTGGATCTCATAGAGTCGGGAGTCCGGTCGACCCCGCAGGTGTTGTGCCCAGCAGGCCATACACTATCTAGTAGAATTGCATTATTGGAGGATGCCTTGCAATAGATTTTAGCACAACAGTTACAAGCGAATGTAGGGCAATCTGAGCTCAGGAAAATGGTTCATAGTATGTCTACTAGACCATCTCTTAAAGAGAAAGGTAAATTTCCATTGGAGCCTAAAACCAATGTTCATACGGTTGAGCCTAGGAGGGCTAAGGTACCTAATATTGCCAATTATAGGCCAGAAAAGTATTCTGGTCAGATGTCTGACCGTAGTTCCAATATCATAGAGACCTGGTTACACAAATGGGACAAGGTTTTCGCCATTTGTGAAATCAAGAATGATATGAAGAAAATCCGCGAGGCCACCCATATGTTTAATGAGGCAGTGGATCAATGGTGGATAAAACAACAGAAAGATGGAGTGGCATCCACTACTTGGGAGGGGTTTAAAAATGAATTTAGAAAACACTTCTTACCTCCTGATGAAGCATCCCAAGCTTGGGATCAGTATCAAAACCTTCGTCAGAGAAATTTATCAATGGCAAAATACACTGATAAGTTCAGAGAAAGGGTAATGAAAGTTTATGAACCCCTACCTCAATCAATCCAGGTAAAATATTTTATCTTTGGACTGAATGTTCGGATCAAGACGGAAGCTCGGGCTAAGTATGCGAACACGCTAGATGAAGCAATTGCCATAGCCTTGAACTATGAAGATGCCAAAGGGAAGAGACCAAGTGGGTTTGCCCAGGTTGGGACTCGATATGAGTACCCAAAGAAAACTGGGTTTAAGAAGAAGTGGATTAGCAAAGGGAGTGCCTCACAGCCTAGTGGTCAAGCCAAGCAGGCGAAGCTAGTTGAGACTCCCAAACCAAGTACCACCAATGGAATGAAAAGAAAAGTAACACCAATGGTAGCCCGGGGGGCTTGGTCGAAGTCTTCTTTTAACCTAGAGCAAGGAGAAAAAGTGAGAGAAGGCTTGTGTTTTGGATGCCTTCAGCCTCATCAGTGAAAAAATTGTCCACGAAATAAGGATCATCGGATAGCTGAGATGGTAATCTCAAAATGCGACGTGGAAATGGAGGGAAGTCCCAGAGCAGAACAGATGCAGATTCAGCTAGTGGGATCTTCTCAAAGGTCAGTACCTATTTTGTTATGTGTGTCTGTTGCTAAGCTAGTAACTAGTGCACCTGATAATGTCCTATCAAAGCCCGCAGCAACGGGATATACAGCCTTTAACGATACGGAGTTAAGTAAGATGAAGAGGCAAGTACTAATCATGACGTAATTGTGTTATTTGACTCTGCATCAACGCACAATGTAATTAACTCCAAGCTTGTAAAGAGACTAAAATTAAAGACTAACCCATCGTACTATGCATATACAGTCAGAATGGCAGACGGGAGTTTAACTGAAGTATGGGACCAAAGGGTTACCCAGTTGGAACTTTGAATTCAGGACTATGTTGAGCAGCTTGATTTTGAAATGACATCTTGCTCACGCAGACATAGCCATGGGTAAGGCTTGGCATTCTAGGAAGAATCCATCCATAGATTGAAAAAAACACATTTATCAATTCAAGATGAATGATGTGATGTATGACTTAGGAGGTGAAAAAGATATACCTCAAGGATTGTTGGTTTCCGTAATGGACATTCAAAAAGCTCAAGAAGAGTTTTTGTTTGTTTGTACAGCATCGATAGAGCCGATTGATGGTCCTTGGGCTAGCACTGATGTTACCCAAAATGGAGAGATGGTCAAGTGGGCTGATCAAATAGCAAAGGATTTCTCTGATTGTTTTAGGGATGAGTTACCTTATGGGTTACCTCCAGAGTGGAATGTTCAACATTAGATTGAACTAATCCCGAGGGTAGAACCTATAAATAGACCTCCCTATAGGTTAAGTTTTACCGAAGAAGTGGAGGTACAAAGGCAACTGGAAGAATACCTCAAACTAGGGCGAATTCAACCCAATTTCTCACCTTTTGCTTTGCCAGTGATATTTAAAAAAAAAGAAAGATGATACTTTTTGCCTCTGTATAGATTATAGAGCATTGAATAATATCAATATCAAGCACAGGTATCCGATGGCATGGATCGATGATTTGCTAGATGCATTACATGGAGCTGTAATTTTCAATAAGATAGATCTTAAATGTGGCTACCATCAGATCTGTATTAGAGGCGAGGATGTACATAAAACCGCTTTTAGAAGCAAGTTTGGACATTATGAGTCTTTGGTAATGCCGTTTGGGCTTACCAATGCTCCAGCTATATTCGTCATGCTTATGAACGATTTACTACCTCCTTATATTGGGAAGTTTGTAGTACATTTTATTGATGATATTCTGGTATTCAGCAAAAGTATTACTGAGCATCATGAACACTTAAGAATAGTGTTCAATACTTTGAGGGAAGCCAGTCTTCATGTAATTAAAAAGAAAACTGTACTGCGTATGGTAAGACTTGAATATTTAGGATTCATTATTACTCCTGAGGGGGTAGAAATGGATCCAAAAAAAGTGGCTGCGATACTGACTTGGCCTATCCCTCAGAGTTTGACTGCTTTGCAATCATTCTTGGGATTTGTCCAATTTTATTGAAGGCATATCAAAGGATATTCCGAAATAGTATCGCCATTGACTGATCTGACCTCAGATAAAGTACCTTTTATATGGGGATAGAATCAACAGGGGAGTTTTAACACCATAAAACA
Organism: Dipteris shenzhenensis; assembly: GCF_047967505.1. Classification (NCBI taxonomy): domain Eukaryota; kingdom Viridiplantae; phylum Streptophyta; class Polypodiopsida; order Gleicheniales; family Dipteridaceae; genus Dipteris; species Dipteris shenzhenensis. The sequence continues at coordinate 9,575,410 of NC_141625.1, forward strand.
AGCTGTGGTCTCAAGACCGGTGTTAAAAATAGTTGATCCCCAGAAACCATTTTTCCTTGAAACCGATGTAAGTGGCACTGCGGTAGGAGCAATTTTCCTCCAAGAGGGAAGACCAATAGCCTTTGAAAGCAAGAAGCTTTCTCCCTCTCAACGAAATTGGCCAACTCATGAATTAGAGTTGTATGTTGTTGTCCATGCTCTAAAAACATGGAGACATTATTTATATGGATCAAAGTTTTATGTTGATGTTGATCATGATACTCTGAAACATTTTTGTAAACAACCTGACTTGAGAGGCCGCCAAGCTAGGTGGGCGGAACTCATGTAGGAGTTTAACTTGACGATTTGGTACCAAAGAGGGAAGGATAATAAAGTTGCTAATGCGTTGTCATGCATTATGCATAATATGAGTTTCACGGTATTAGAGAGTGCTCTAATGACCGAGATTAGAGAAACTCAAAAGGTGGACGAGTTCGTCCAGAGCCTTTGGCCTAAGGCTCATGTATTCAAACCCGGGGAAAAGGATGACCTGGCATCCAGAAAAGGCCAAACTTATGCAAGATATACCATAAGAGATGGTATGCTAAAAAGAAATGGCAAGGTAGTAGTACCTAATCAGAATGATCTCAGGCAGAGAGTCATTCAACAATGCCATGATAGCCCATGTGTGAGACATCCAGGAGTCGAGAAAACATATGATCTCGTGAAGCGAGATTTCTTTTTGCCAAAAAAAAAAAAACATATTCATGAATATGTGACACGTTTTTCGTGTCAGGTAAGCAAGGCAGAGAGGGTGAAGCCACCCTAACTTTTACAACCTTTGGAAATACCACTAGGTAGGTGGGAGAGCATTTCCATGGACTTTATTGTAGGTCTGCCTATGACACAAGGTGGATATGATTCTATCCTTGTGATAGTTAATCATCTTACCAAGATGACTCACTTCATTCCAACTAGAGAGTCTGTTAGTGCCCCGCAAGTGGCAGATTTGTTTATTAAACATATATTTCATTTGCATGGATTACCCAAATCCATAGTGTCAAACAGGGATGTCAAATTTTCCAGTCATTTTTGGACTGCAGTGTTTGCGACACTAAGGACTGAGTTGGGAATGAGTGGTGAGGATCATCCAGAAGCAGATGGTCTAACGGAAAGAATCAACCAAATTTTAGAGGATATGCTTAGAGCATATGTGTCATTGAGGCAACATACATGGGACAAGTGGTTGCCATTGTTAGAATTTGCCTAAATGATAGAAAACATTCCTCTATAGGGTTCAATCCGTTTGAGTTGAACTATTGTTATAGACCAACGAATCCAACTACAGTTGGAGTACCTCAGAAAGTGCCTAGTGCAGCAAACTTTGTAGTTTAGATGTGGGAGATGCTAGCACTTGCAAGAGCTAACGTCCACCAAGCTATGGATAGAGCTAAGGCGTATGCGGATGAAAATAGATCCGTTAGAGAATTTAAGAAAGGAGAAGAAGTTTTTCTCAGAGCTCCTTCGCACTCTAAGTCTTTGACTGTAGGAGAGTGTCCTAAGTTATCACCCCGATATTGTGGGCCGTAGTTAATTCTAAAAAGAATAGGCAAGGTAGCCTATAAATTAGAATTACCACAGGGTTGTAAGGTGCCCCTAGTGTTTCATGTTTCTCGTTTAAAGAAATTTTTGCATACAAGTGACTCACTAATCGAGGGTGGTGTTTTGTTTCAGAAGATAGACGATAATGCAGGACACAAACCAACAAGAATCCTGGACTGAGGAACAACGCAAGTACACAATCGGAAGATACCCACGGTGTTGGTTGCATGGCATGGTTTACCTCTATCAGAAGCTACCTGGGAATCCGTCTACCAGTTACGAAGAGTGTTTTCAGACTTTATCATCGAGGACGTTGATGCCTGAAGAGGAAAGGAATGTTACGCTCAAGTTGAGGCAACATGACCTCGGAAGGGTCAGTCGACATTTTCCTTTAAAGGATCAATGTTTGTATTTTATTTGTTTGGGCTTCACGTAAACGATCAAAAAGGAATCAAGGTCAAGGTTCTTGGTGAGGGTGACATGACACAAGGCTAGGTGGATCTAAGGCTAAGGGGTCTAAATGCATAAAATGTGCCAAGGGGCAAATGATTCAATGATATCCCAAGAGAGGGGTAAATGATGCATTGAGGAGATGCCCTCAAATGTAGACATGTGGCATACTAGATCCATCTAGGGAATTTTGGGGCTTGGTGGAACTTGCAAGCTTGAGCCTTCACTATTCCATAGGTTTTTGCTACCATCGAGGTTGGCTAGGAGGAAATTTGTGTGTGCCTGCCTCGTGATAGATTGTGAATTTGATCTGAGAACTGTGCAAAAAGGATTGAGAGCGTAACAGCTACATGGACTATTGCATACTCTAGGTATTTGTGAACTTCCTGTGGCTTGTATTTGGCTGCACCAAAATGCACGGATCAAACTCAACCTCCATCAACAGTAAAGAATAAATAAGCACCCAACAAAAAAGAATCAAAAGTCCTGGTTTAATTACATTTTCTTCTTGACAAGTGTTGCATACATGGAATAGTATCTACACAAACTGAAAATTAGTAAGACACAATACCATATAGGCTTCCCTACCGATCTCCCTTGCACATTGCAATCTCTTTCAAAAGGACTAACCACATTTCCATGATCGTCTCCAAACTACTGCAGATGGTTCTTTACTTTGTAGATGTGATTGTCTCTCCTACATAGCCTAATCATTGATGAAGGGAGATTTAAACTTCAAAGGCATATCAAATAGAATGGCAATGATACACTGCTAAGGAAGGGAAATTTGATTATTGTTATGTGACAGTAAATGAACATTGTTCAGTCACAACGTGATACAAATCTCTAAGCAATAACATTAAACCTAAGTCTTGAGACAAGTACACTGCAAGGTCCATTGCCGTGGTTCTCTAGAAATCTTGTTACCACCAAGATGATCACAATGAAGAAGATTTTTATGTAGTCTGTCAACATTTGAAGTGGAGAAAGAGAATAATACACATAGACAGATGTGGGGCGTGAAACTTCAAGAATTACGATTCATACGTGGTTATACAATGCAAGAAGTGCAAAAGCGAGATGCAAGAAGTCGTAAATTTTAGACAGGACTTTGGCATAGCTCTACTACTGCCACAATCGCTATACGAGACCAGGTATCTTATTGATAGTCGGAGAGAAGTCGAAGATTAACTATCTCAGCCATCTAGAACAGTAGTCCCAAAAAGTCAGGCAAAGTACTTGTTGGTTTTGACAGTGGCATTCCCACTTTCCCTTTCACGAACTTGAAAGGAGGAGCTAAGCTACAATGCAATCCTCCACAAGTGATCAAAATGATTTTCAGTGAATGAGCTTTCTCTTTTTCCTTGAAATAAGGAAAGATAGCTTCTTGTCAAGACTGACCTTCATACAAAATGGACAAGGTCGAAGACTGCATTTCATAGATTTCAACCATCTACATCGAATCACATCTGAGCGATTAAAAACAATGAAGCTACACCAAGAAGCACCAAGAGATAGGCACCCCAGAACCCCATGGCAGACCTTGGCCAAGAGAGTCTCTCTTGAACTCCATACCGTTCAAGATACTTTTGAGTTCATGATCCGCTCATACAAAGCATACCCTCTCCCTTGCCCTCATTCTAGCTTTACACACCATGTCCCTCACCTTCTCGTTGAACAGAACAATAGTCCCTTTTTCAGCCTCACTTGAGCCACTGTTCAAGACAAGCTTAGAAGTAAATACAATGGGATGAACATTAGGATTAGTAGTGACATATAAACACGCTATTATGTTTGTAGATCCTACGATCTACAGTAAACTAAATAGATATCCACAAGGAACTCACTAGCCATCCCTGAGCACATGGGCTAGACATTAGACTCCCACAAGGCTATGCCCATAGCTCTCATGTCCCATACCATTGGAACCCTCCACAAAGAACCTTTTACATAGTATCTCGTGATTTTCCAGTCCAAACCTTCAAGCGGTGTCAAAACACTGAATGCCAACCCAATAGCCTTGGCCACTCTTATATAGAAGATAAGTCCCATTTTCTAGAAAGCGTTTAGGCCAAATATACCTATCTGGCCCTTTGCTATGTTCTAAGTCCTCTAGCCCCACCTTCGCCTCCTTCCATTACTCCCAGAGCCCCTAACCTTGTTGGATTAAGTCCATTAATCTGAGGATTAGCAGCTAAGTACATAACATTCTCCCCTCTATAAAGCATTTATTTTTAAACGAAATTGAGAAAGTTCTTCTCCAAACTAACAATTGACTTCCAAGTTGAATCTTCCTCAAACTTATCCTTCTACTTAACTTTAAACTCTGGAATTAACTTTTTCCTAAGTTTCTTTTCCATGAAATCAATAACTCTTTCACGTTCATGTGGAACATAGGTCAGATCCTCTATAAGTTGCTAGGGCGAGACAAGGCCGCCGATGCCTCTTTCAATTTAGTAACATGCGGTGAACAATTACATGGAGGCAATTCTAGTTTATATGGAACCTCATTAATCTTTTCAAGATTAACAACGGTCTGCAATATCTAGGAGAGAACTTTTATGCCAACCCCGTCTGTAGCGTCTTTGAATTCATCAGTATTCACAATATACTGTTATTTCCTCAAAAACTCTCTAGGCAAACGTCGCCGATCAAAATAAAGTCATGCTCTATCCTAAGCACTCCTAAGTGCAACAGCAACCAAAGCTACAAGAGAAGCACTCTAATTACAATAAGGAGTCGTTCCAAAGTGGAGATCAAGGGAAATCAAGTATGAAGACTACTAGTATGAACACTAGTAACACAAGTTACAAAAATGAAAGATAACCACATGCAAGGATAGCTACTAAGAAATACAACTCCTCCAAGACTCTAAGATGACATGAAGTTAACTCTAGTGCACTAAAGTCTAGAGCTTCCTTCTTATTCGCTGATGAAAACTCTCCAACAAGAGCTTCCTTTTTGTGTTCTTGGGACCAACATTCTGCGATAAGAGGAGTGAGACGGCAGTCTTGGCATTTGGACAAAAGACGGCTGACATCTCCTCTTTCGATTTGGTTATAGAAATGTTTTAGGTCCATATCTAAAAAACGTCCGGTGGCAATGTTGAAACATGTTGTGCCGAAGCTGAAGACGTCCGCCGCTTTCTTAAATACCACTTTGCCTCCTTCCTCTTCAGTACCCTGCATGTTCACTTGACCTCTCACTAGCCTCACCTCCGGAGCCATGTAGAATCGGGTGCCCGCTTGATACGTGAGGTCCTCCTGTTTCGTAGAACCTTCAGACATGCAAAGTTTTGTAAGACCAAAGTCTGTCAATTTGGCAATCAGATAACCTTGCCGACAGGCTCCAGGCGGGACGTCAACCATGGGGTTGAGCAGCACATTTGCCGGTTTTAAATCTCGGTGCATCACATTGTATGCGTGTAGAAATCGTATCCCTCTAGCAATTTGCAGAATTAGATCGATGCAGACAATCATCGGGAACGGGGCCTCCTTGCGGTGCTTCGCAGACTTCTGCTGGATTGGGTCCTGCAAGCTGCATGACATGAGCTCCATCACAAGACCACAGTACTCACAATCATAACCATCACTCGGTTCTTTTGATGTATCCCTTAATGCCCACCACAAGGCCGCAGTACTCGCCGCAGTCCTCACCATCGGAACCATCCGAACCATCAGGACCATCGCTCGGCCTCAACTCGCTTCTTCTGATGTATCCCTTCATGTCCACCACATTAGGATGTCTCACTTTGATCAGCACTTCCGCTTCTGTTTCGAAAAGAAACTTCGGGATTATCTTCACGGCCACTTGGTCGCCCAACCACGTCCCACGATGAACAACTCCCTGTGCACCTTTTCCCAACGGATCCTGAAGCACGACTTTCTCATGGTATTCATCCAGGTTGAGGCCGTTCCGGAAAAGGTTGCGATTATTCCCATCCCATGTGCGTTCGACATGGTCATCCCGTGGAATTCGGCTGGCATAACATTCACATAGCCGCAATAGAACCCCAAGTGAGCATGTAGTTGTCCGGTCCGGAATGGATACACGGTAGATCTCTGACTCGTTGAAAGCAGAGGGATTGTTCAGGATCTGGCTTACGCACCAGCCTATATCTTTGAAAAACTCTTGAAGAAGAGGCTTCCGCATCAAGACGAGCTGATCCCAAACATCACTCAACCCTTCATTGTCGCACTCCTGCAGCATATCTCGTGCTCTTGCTAGCGTGCACACCATCTCTTCCACTTCCGGCGACCACGGCTGCGACGTTTGTTCAAACTCGCACTTGCGCTTCTCTGTGTACATCATGTAGAAAATGCGTAAATCTGTGAGAGAGAAACGCATCAGCCTAGTTTCGAAGGATCTATCAACGTACAACAAGAGCCTCGCGTCATCGTCCTTAATGTAAACATCCGCCTCATTATTGTGCAGATACAAAGGAAATGGGAACTTTGTTATCTTGGAAGTAAAGAAATCCCAGCCTACGAACGTCTCCCGGTTCCTGCACGCGTCGGCAAAATAGGATTTGTAGTCCGTGAGCCAGTGATCCAAAACGATTATGCGGTAGAATACGTATTTGAAGGCCTCAACTCTGTCGATTGGAATGTGGCAAAGAACTATGCGGGGGAGATCTGGGTGCACAAGGAAACATCCGCTGCGGGTATCCTCCCAGAAATTGACATTTGGAGAAAGATAAATTCTCAGCAAACAAACAGTGGGCAAGATGGCGTAGCTGTGCTAATTGATAATCGAGCTTGAAATGGTAACAACGGCCGAAATCCATGGACTAGAGGGGTGGAGGTAATTCGAAAAGCCTGTGTTTTCTTTGGGGAGAGAGAGAGAGAGAGAGAAGAAAAGGACAAATATGGTCTAAGTAGTGGAGAAAGAATTTTTGTAAATGAAAATTCCTAATTTCAGTTGTGAAGAGGATTTTCATTACTAAGGCTACCTGTCAGGTAGGCCAAAAATATACAATGGCTTTTGCCGACTGCCAAGATCATCAAAAGCACAAAGTCGGACATTGATTATCACCAACCATTCCTTAATCCATCGTCTAATACGTTTCCATGCCTCCAGATTTATTCTTCGAGCTTCTTATATCAGACAAAGCTAGAACGCTTTTCCTAATCCATTGTACGATACTTGTAGCATCATTGAGCTTCTAGCTTCTAGCGAATGATTGTGTGCCCCCTCTCTAGCCGAACCATTGTCTCCACCTCCACTGCCTTATTTATGTATTTGTTAGACTTCAGCTTCCAAAATATGGGCATCACGAAATCAATAATAAATCACTACCCCTGACATTTGCAAGGAGGATCAGGTCCCAACGGACCCTGTCTCGCATCTCATGTCCTATTTTACTCATTTTCTTTTTTCCTTAAAAATTTGATAAAATACTAGCATTCAACTGCAATTTCGAGTTAGTAGCATTCAAGTGCAAATTTGAGTTACATGCTCCACGATGGAAACACTACATGCCACAAATCTAGTTTATTTTAAGCTCTAGAGGGGTAAATAAGGAGAGCGAGGAGGGGGTGGATTTTTGAAATACAAGGGGGAAAAGGAAAGGGTACTTAGAGAAAGGGAAGGGGGGGCTAATCATGGCATGATGGAGGGAGCTGGCGGGATTACAGGCTAACAGAGTCGATGGTGGCAAAGGGGGCAGAGGCGGCTCTGACACGTGTCAGGGCGTGCCTACAAGTGGTTGGTTAGAACTTGGGGCATAGGCTGGTTGGAGGCTGGCATGTCTGCAGTGCCTAAGGCATGTTACACACCCATCCGGACGTCTTCACCCAATTTTGGCTCCATCCAATGAAAAAGCGTGCCGGTTGGTATGTGCTTTCATTATGAGGCGGACGGGCATCGTTTCATTTCCTAGGTGGCAAGCTGAGTCACAGACGAAAGCAGTGGAATCCTGGGCGGCGTCTTCCCCTCGCCCAACTCTTGGCGTAGCTGTTGGCTTCCAATAGAAATGTCTGTCTTCCTGGAATATAGGCGATTGCACATGGTTTTGGCGGGAGTCTTTCACCATTTCTTTTCTCTGGCGTCCTTTGTTGCGTTCTTCACCATTTCTCAGAATTGCAGTTCACAAGTTTGGAGTCCCGGCATTCCAATAGCGTGGAAGAACAGGTACATTCCCTCTCTCATGCTCATTCCAAAATTTTCCTTCTATCTTCCCTCTAAATCCTCTGTCTTCTTCCGAGCGTTTGCCCATTCCCTCCAGATTTTTGTCAAAAAGGTCGTTTTTGCGAGCTCAAAAGTAATGGATGTTTTTGCGATTGACATGCTGCTCTAAAATTTGGTTTCGGGTTCTCAATACATCAGCCCTGTGATCGCATGAAGGGCTATATTGCAAGTCTTTTGAGCAACGCTGCCTCATACACTGCTAAAGATTGTCAATGTACACTAGGGCTATTCGTCCTGTCTCTTGACCTCTTCAAACTCCTCAATAGACGGTACTTTTCCATTTACACTAAGATGACAGGCAGGTAGGATTAATGCATTGGGAAATCACTTATTTGCTTCGTCATGCGTAGCCCAAAAAATGGAGATTGAGTGTATGGTGTAGCTTCTGTTCACACCTTTTGCATTCAATCCGTCTTCTCTGGTTGAGTAGAACACCAGTTACAATTTTAAAATAGTTTTTTTTTTCAAGATGGCAATGCAACGCCTGCTTATTGATCCCAACTATGAGGATGCCCTTGAAGACCTCCAAAGCTCTGAAGTAACAGATTCACAATTGTCAGGACCTCCTTCGACGGTTATGTATAACCAATCGCAGATGTTTGGTTCTCCAAAATTTCTGGCCATCTTCCCATCTTCGTCACCAATGTTCTTTCGGATGCCACCTGTCATGTCTCAACCATCTACCTTTGCACCTTCCGTTCTATCTGTGGGATCTCAAGGTAAAAAAGATGTTACCCCTACTAAAGGGGGTAAAAAGGGTGTGAAGAGAGGAAGGCCACGAGCATTGGAAGCTCCTTATGCAAAGCCCGTTGGGCAAGAAGCATGCCAAGGCAAGACAATTGAAGAAACCGGACGAGGGAAGCTTGAATCGGAAGCAGATACAAGTTCAGCCAAGGTAGCAGTCCAAAAGAGAGGTAGAGCCAAAAAGAAGTGTCTAGATACCCAAGCCTTGGAAGATGAATGCGAGGGAGAGGGAGGAAGAGTGACAATGTTGAAAGACTTTTGGGTTGTAAGCTTGATCCATGAGCATGGTGGAAAGAATGAAGAGTTCAATAAACCGCAAAAGCAGGGAATAGATCTATGGTCCGAAATTGCCAATAAGCTAGCTTCAGCCTATTCAGATTTTGACAAAGACTCTGAGGCTTGCCGCAAGAAATGGGGTCGAGTATATGATCAGTACAAAGCAGATAAGCTACACAATTCCATATCAGGAAATGATGTGAAGCGAACATGTAAGTGGTATGACATAGTGGATGAGTATATGCACGATCGTGCACATGTTCGCGTATACAGCCATGCCTCGGCTACTGGGGAGACAGTGGTACTAGACGAATCAGAAGCCATTCATGAGAGTCCCAAAGAAACCAGCCCTGTGTGTGCATCTGTTTCCAACAAACCAATGTCTACCTCATTGAGTCGTGGTGGAAAGAAAGATTCTCAGATGGAAGAATTTATTGCACAGGTCAACGAGAGTGGACGTGGTATTTTGTCACAAGTACATCAATCTTGTCTGAAAAGGGATGAAGCAGATGCACGTAGGGAAGCTACTGAGGCTCGAAGGCTTGATATCATGGAGACTCTAGCGGCTGCTTTGGTTCGATTTATAGATCATATGTCCAACAAATGAAGCTATGTTCAAGTTTGGGACTGCATTTTATTTAGTTATGTTGCTTTTTGGACATCTAGTTCCATCTATTTCTCTCATTTGGACAAATGAAGCTATGTTCAAGTTTGGGACTGAATTTTATATATTTCAGCTGTCATTTGGACATCTAGTTCCATCTATGTGTCAGGATACAGTTCTATTGTTCCAAATGTGTTCTCAATGTGATCTTCTATTTTCGTTTAACAAGAGTATGGTTTCCTATAGTTTGAAAGCTATTTCTCTCGTTGCTCGTGTGTTGTCACTGTAAGCTTATATTTCATGCAATCTGAATTTGCTTTCCTCTAATTTGAATTGTTGTCATTGTAAACATTTACTTTCTTGCAGTAAGGACCTCAAAAGATAGGGTCAATGCCCCACCTGTAAGCACCCGAATGAGGAGTGCGAAGGGGCTTAATGTTAGTAGAAATGTAGTGAAGCAATGTAGTGAAACATCCAGAGTACAAGGCTGCCACATGGGAGGTCTTCAGGCTACCAGTTGGGCATGTAATAAGTCTTCATGTTGCCACATCAGGCTGCCATTTGGGCTACCACGTGGGAAGTCTTCCGGCTGCCATTTCGGCATGCACATGGGAAGTCTTCAAGCTGCCATTTGGGCTGCCACATGGGAAGTCTTCAAGCTGCCATTTGGGCTGCCACATGTCTAGTCTTCAGGCTGCCATTTGGGTAGACTAAGAAGAGGGCTGGAGTACAACAGTACATGGAGCATAACAGCCACTAGTGTATGTAGAGAAGAGGCTGATTGCAGCACACAAGAGCTATCACATATTTTGTGATGCCTGTAGCACACAAAGGTGCTAATGTACCTCAAGATTACTCATAAGTTTGGTTGTACATCTATGTGGTATTGATGCAAATCTCTAATTGCTTATCTGTCTACATTGTTAATTTTTCCCCCCCTAAAGCAAGAATTTTCGGACAGACCTAATAATATTTTCATGCCACTTACAGCAAGCATGGACATGACGAAAGAGGAGGCCATATTATGTGCTTGTCTTTGCGTGTTGCTCATAGCTCAATTGATGGAACCTCTACCAGCCACCGACAACCACGAATTGGAGGACTTGATAATGGTGTGGTTGCTACAGCAACATAATAGTGTTAAAACAATGCAATCGCGAAGGTCACTATGTCGTCTGACAGTGGCATTTGAACCGAGCTTGTTGGGCATATGCACAGCCACAAAATTTTATGGAGAGGTGCTTATTTGGTTCTTATTCAGATGCAATGTTCAAAAGGCGCATGCGTTTAAACAAGGAAACATTTCTTTTCATATGCTCTAAAGTAGCTCCTGTTATGAGTCGACAAAGCACTTGCATGCGTAGTGCTATCTCCCTCGAGAAGCGTGTATGCATAGCATTGCATAGATTGGCTACAGGTGCAAGTCTAGAGGTCATAGGTGACTTAAACGGTTGCGCAACAAGCACAGCATGCATGATTGTGAACCTCTTCTATAGTGCAATAAAACAGTCCGGACTTCATGACTTGTATATCAAGTGGCCTAGCGAGAGAGGAATGGCTAAGATAGCACAGGCATTCGAGGCTCTTTGAGGGATTCCATATGTGGTTGGTGCAATGGATGGATCACATATCCCAATCATAGCTCCTCAGATATATCATGCGGATTACTATAACCGCAAGGGATTCCATTCAGTACTCATGCAGATGATCGTGATGGCAGATTGTCGTGTCTAGGACTATGATGTTGGTTGGTGGGCTGGTGCAATTCATGATTCAATCTTGTTTACTCGTAGCAGCCTTGGTCGTAGATGCCAATCCAATGGGCTTGGAAAGTATTGCTTGTTGGGTGACTGTGCATATCCGGCAAGGCCCTATATGTTGCCTCCGTTCAAAGGTGGGAAGGATGGTCTAAGTCGGTGTAAGAGTCATTGGAATTTCATCCAATATTGTTCACGCATGCCAGTGGAGAGAGCTTTTGGAATGCTAAAAGCCAGGTTCCGAATATTACTAAAAAGGTGTGACATTGACTGGAAGAATGTCCCAGATATGGTAGCCACATGTTTGGTTCTACATAACATGTGCATTGTGCACGGGGACTCTTTTTTGTCTGATTGGGTGCATGAAGCCGAACAAGACTTACATGCTGGCTGCAATGAGTTCGAGACACAAATGCAGGCATCATGCACTCTTAATGAAGTTCAGGCTATTATGACCGAAGATCCAAATGACATATTGGAAAGGGGTCAAAGTGGTTGGGATGGTGCTATCGAGTACTTCATGCCACCCTATTAGCTCAGGTGCTGAGCGACGCAATAATCTCGCACGGTCTATGTACCGAGAGTTTCTCAAACGAAATGTGAATGGCGTGTTTGCTGAGGGAGATGAAGAAGTGGATGATGATGAGGACAATGAAAGTCATGATGTTGTCGGAGCTTGAAGATCAAAATGGATGCATGTGTAAATTGTTCTTCAATTGTGTCTAAAGCGTTCTCATTTTTGGGAAAGGCAACAGAGCCTATGTGTTCCCAAGTGTCCAATAATATAGACAGTTTTGAATGCATTTCATGTCGAGCCATAATGAACAAAATTTGATGACTCCTATAGTTTTTAGCCAATTGTCTTCAATAGCCATGGTGTTTATGACAGTAGGAAACACTCCACTCCAACACAAATAGTACTATCAAACTAGTCCCAGATCAACAATTGTGTTCATCCACAAGAACTGGAAAATTTGCACACACAAACGAAGTAAAATGACAGTAGAAACATAAAAAACCACAGTTAAAAATCCAATAAGAGTACCACTGTAGCTTCCATCACTTGGGAGACTGCTTTAAATAACAATAATACCGCAATTATCTAGGTCTACAAAACTGTTCCGATCGCCTACCATTATTAAACCGAATCTTTCAAGAAATGATCAAAAGCAATCCTGCAGAAGTAAGCCCTACAGCGGAGTCATGGATAGCGTTGACAAAATGCCTCTAGCAGGAACAAGGAATGCCTGTATTATTCACAATAATACATGACTTCCTGTACATTTTGCTATACACAGGGAAGAGGGCGGATTGCAGGAGCTGCAGCTCTGGAACTTGAATCGCCAGCTCCAGCCAGAGTGCCCACCTCTCAGGGAAGCAGTATCAGAGCCACCCGATGATTCAAGATAAAGTTGTATAGTAGCATGCTAGAGGAACAACAGAGACAGCTCAAGTACATCGCACAATAGAAGATCCCTATTAAGATGTTGTAACTTGTAGAAGCAGCCGCTCAATGTCTTTACAGGTGATTTGAACGTTGGAGATCTGGTACCCAGTGGCCACAAGATTCGTTGAGCTGCACTGCGGTACAGACTTGTTGGGAACTTGGGAGGCATGCAAGATTGAGGTCGCAGAAGGAAATGGGGAGAGCAGCAAACTATAGTGAAGGAGGAAGCTCAACCGCCAAAAGGGAACGGAGAGAGCGCCACAGTCTGCTGAAGGCTTGTTCTCAACCGTCAAATGTCAAGAGGCATGTCCGGATGTGTATGAAATGCCAGCTACTTTTCCATGGCCAGTGACGAAGCAAACGAGCGCCCATCGCTAGTTTGGTTCACCCTGCCCGGCGAACGGGTGTGAAACCTCCCTATAGGTGAAGCTGCATGGGCACAGATCACGACACACATCTCAAAGCGCCATGCGACAGAGCATGGCACGGACTGTGCGATGCTCGGGGGAAGAAAAAGAGCTTACAAGGCCCCCCCTTATTAACAAAAGCCGATTCTCCCCCCCTAATTAAAGAGGGGAGGACAGACTGGGCATTGGACAATAGGAGCCAACATTGGTAGCGACGCGTGGGACTTGTACGGGCTGCAGAAGTTGTTGAGACGATGATGACACCTGGCCGGGCTTCACAAAGCCCAGCACAGTTTGTGGCACTGTTTACACTGCACAGTGCACCACAAGGCACTCAGGCTACGCAGGGCCAATAGGAGATGCCAGAAGAGGCAGGGACTGCGTAATGAATTCAAGGGTGAGATAAAATCCTTTGACTTTGTTTTTAAAAAACCCAAAAGGCCTATTAGTGAAGATGGCAGACTTGATTGTCGCGGCAACTCAAAAGCTCTTATTAGAATCCAAAATTAAGTCAAAGAGAATGGAATAACAAGGAGCCTCCTTGTAATCTTGTTGTCTCTTTGTGTCATGGACGATGTCACGTTGATGTCAACATTTGTAACAGCTTCCACATGGCAAGTCCACACAGTCAGAGAATCCCTACTCTAATACCACTTGTCATGAACCTGTTCGAGGAAGCACATGTGTGAAACAAGATATATAAATTATGAAAATAATTCATAAGGCTTGCCCAAGATCCAAAATAAGGAAAAAGAAGATGAATTGGATGGGTAGCATGGAAAAGAGGCAAAAATAAGGAAAAAGAAGATGAATTGGATGGGTAGCATGGAAAAGAGGGCGGAAAGCTATGTGTATGTGTGTGTGAGAGAGAGAGAGAAAGATCTCCACCAAAAAAGTGTGTGTGTATGTGTGTGGGAGAGAGAGAGAGGGGGGGGGGGGGGTGAGGGATAGAGAGAAAGTAGAGAAAAAGATGGATATATCTAAGGGATGAAAATAGAAATTGAAACTTGCACCAATAGTAAAAAATCCACATCATTTTCATTCTTGAAGGGAAGTAGCCTTTACTAAAGCCTTCCCTCCCCAGGGCAGGCAAAAATGATGCATAAATTGGGAAGCAACTAAGCTGCAATGCCAAGCGATCAAAATTATTTTCAGCGAATGAGCTTACTCTCCAACTGGTAACTTTTACTTGAAATAAGGAAAGATAGCTTCTTGTTAAGACTGACCTTCATACAAAATGGACAAGGTCAAAGACTGCTGCATTTCATAGATTACACCCATCTACACCAAATCACATCACTTGGTGAACATCTGAGTGATTTAAAAAAACAAAGCTACACTAAGAAGCACCAAGAGATAGTAAGGCACCCCAGAACCCCATGGCAGACCTTGGCAAAGAGAAGCTCTCTTGAACTCCATATCATTCAAGATACCTTTGAGTTCATGATCCAGTCGTCCCTACTCATACAAAGTATAGTACCCTCCACCTTGCCCTCATGCTGTCTTTACACACTATGTTCCTCACCTTCTTGTTGAATAGAACAATAGTCCCTTTTTCGGCCTCAGTTGAGCCACCGTTCAAGATAAACTTAGAAGTAAATACAATGGGATGTACATAAGGATGAGTAGTGACATACATACCCACCAAATTTGATGCTATTATGTTTGCAGATTCTACGATCTACAGCAAACTAAATAGATATTGAGAATAGGCAACTCACCTCCCAGCCATCCCTGAGCACATGGGCTAGAAATTAGACTCCCACAAGGCTATGCCCATAGAGCCTCTGGTGTCCCATAACATTGGAACCCAACACAAAGAGCCTTTTAGCATAGTATCTCGTGATCTGCCATGTAGAGGTATGAGTCTAGGCTCATGATCTAGTCCAAACCTTCCAGTGGTGTCAAAACATTGAGTGCCAACCCAATATCCTTGGCCACTCTTATATAGAAGAGCATTTTGCTTTTGAATGCGATAAACTATTACATCTGGACGCATTTCTAAATTGTATGCAACTTCATTAATCTTTCAAGGTTAACAAGAATTCACAATACCTAGGGGATAACTTTTATACGAACTCCATCCATAAAATCTTTGAATCCTTCAGTATTCACAATATATCGTCACTTCCTCAAAAATTCTCTAAGCAACTGTAGAAGCACTCTAATTATAATAAGGAGTCTTTCCAAAGTGGAGACCAAGGGAAATCTAGTATGAGTACTACTAGTATTAATGCTAGTAACACAAGCTACAAAAGTAAAAGATAACCACATGCAAAGATAGCTAATGAGAAATACTACAACTCCAAGATTTGAGAATGACATGAAATTAAATCTAGTGCACTAAAGGCTAGAGCTTCCTATGTATGTTCTCTCATGAAAACTCTCCAACAAGAGCTTCCTTTTTGTGTTCTCCATTGCGGCACAAATCTATGAAAATGTGGGCCTTAATGAAGGTTCTTGGGACCAACGTTCTACGATAAGAGGAGTGAGAGGGCAATCTTTGCATTTGGACAAAAGATGGTTGACATCTTGTCCTTCAATTTGGCTATAGAAATGTTATATCTCCATGTCTAAAAAGCTTCCAGTGACAATGTTGAAACATGTTGTGCTGAAGCTGAAGACATCCCCGTGTTTCTTAAATACCACTATGCCTCCTTCCTCTTGAGTACCCTGCATGTTCACTTGACCTCTCACTTGCCTCACCTTCGGAGCCATGTAGAATCCGGTGCCCGCTTGATACATGAGGTCCTCCTCTTTCATAGAACCCTCAAACATGCAAAGTTTTGTCAGACCAAAGTCCGTCAATTTGGCAATCAGATAACCTTGCCGACAGGCTCGAGGTGTAACTTCAACCATGCACTTGAGCAGCACATTTGTTGGTTTTAAATCTCGGTGCATCACATTGTATGCGTGTAGAAATCACATTCCTCTAGCAATTTGTAGAATTAGGTCAATGCATACAATGATTAGGAATGGGGCCTTCCTAGGGTGCTTCGTAGCCTCCTCTTGGATTAGGTCCTACAAGCTACATGACATGAACTCCACAACAAGACCACAGTATTGACAATCATAACCATCCTTTGGTTTCAACTCACGTCTTCTGATGTATCCCTTCATCTCCACCACATTAGGATGTCTCATTTTGATGAGCACTTTTGATTCAGTTTGGAAAAGAAACTTTGGGATTATCTTCACGGCTCCTTTTCCCAATGAATTGTGAAGCACAAGCTCTAAGTTGGTTTGGTGGCTTTGTGCATGCTTGTGTCATCAAGGTCTATGAAGAATGGAGTAAAGTGTAGTGGAAGCATGTATTTGTGGAGCTCAAATGAGTGAGGGTAGTGAAGTCGAGGTGAGTGCATTAAGTTTTGAGTCAAGCCAAGAGGGAGAGGGTGGTGTAAGGGGTAAAGGGGGACTTCGACTCGGGTGGACAGAAGTCAGGAAGAGGTTGTCTCATATGCTAAGGCTGTTGCTCATAAAGCTCAAAGTGGTTTCTCACCCTTGACAGAGCAGGATGTCCAAGAGATTGTAAGGAGGAGCTTGCATGGCATCCTAGAGAAGCCGAACGGAAAGGTTGGTCAAGAGAGAGAAAGAACACGCAGTTGTCTGTGAGGTTCCCTTCGAGATGGTTAAGCTTGACTTGGAGAAACTTGCTTGGGGGGGCCTATCTCTTTTTTACTTGGCAGGGTACCCCTCTTTTGCTCAGCTCAAAGACTTGCTTCTAGCAAAATGTGACTTGCCAACTTCTTCCTTTTCGATGAAGTTTGTTGGGAAAGGTTTTTTCCTATTATGGTGTGTTTCCGAAGCTTGGTGGTGGCTAAGTCATATATCTTTGATGGTGCAATGGTTATGTCTAGTCCTTGGAGCCCTTCATTCAGTATGGAGAGTTTCTATACCACAAATGCCTAGTATGGCTTGGATCCTTTGGGATCATGGATAGGATACCCCAGATTTCATTCGAGTGGCTTTCTTGGATGGCAGCTTTCCATGCATTCGAGTTCGGTTTAGCACTTTCCCCGATGCATGCAACATTTGTAAGAAGACGGGGCACTATGCTAGGGATTGCCGCAGAAGACCAAAAAATATGAAGTTGGCTCATTAACCAATCGAAGAGGGTTTCGTTCCTGATGCAAAAGTGATGCCTAGATGCACTAAGGAGGGTTAGAAGGGGAATTAAGTTGGAAGCAGCTCAAGGTTCATCTGGGCTTAATTCAAATGTGGCGGGAGATGCTCCTCAAGCCCTTGAGGTTGAAAAAGTGCGGCCAACAATCCCTATGGCTCAAAACGAGGGAAGTAGTAACTCAGTGAAGGAGGCCCCACAAAGGTAGGGGAAAGAAGCGGTGATTTCAAGAGATCTACACTTGGGAACCCTACCACCTCATCACACACGGTCAAGGGTTTGAACTTAAGGGCATTCATGAGCAAAAGGGAGATGGGGATTGTGTTCCCAGACAGGTCCTCAACTCGATCGATGGGAATATCTCGAAGGGTTCAACTATTGTAGAAGGTAAATGGTCTGATTTGGTGGAGGAGGGGATTGGCAAGGATGAGGAGCTTCCCAATAAAATCCCCAAAAATGGGTTCTAGAGGACAAGGTCATATTTGGGGACGAGGTTGTCAGTATGGTGAACTCTCTATTTGGAAATGCTGCTATAATTCTATGCTTAAATGGTGGTGTAGTTGGGAGGTATGGTCTCAAAAGATTAGTCATACAAGGTTGCCCGTTGGCACCCTTGTTATTTGCTTTAGCTACAGTTCCATTGATCAGTTGTATCAAGAAAGGCATGGTGCAGGGCCAAATCAAAGGCCTCGTACTCCCTTGTGGCGATCAGTGGGGGCGGTGCAAATGTTTGCTGATGATATGATCACAGTCTCTCAACAAGATGATGGGAGTGTCTCCAATCTCTTCTCAATTGTGTAGAGGTTTTGTTGTGCCTCTGGCTCACTATGCAATTGGGTGAAGATGTTTGCCTTCAAGATTGATGGGGATGATCCTCCACAATGGTTGCTGGACTTGGGTGTGCAGAGCCCCAATTGGGTTTGGTCTGTCACTCTGGGAAAGGCTTGATAGGTTTAAGGGTAAACTGAAGCAGAAGATATTATGATGGAATGGTCTTTCATTGGGGTGGAATTCTTGCTATCTAGTTTTGCAGCATGTTCTCTCAGCAAGCACTACGTATCTGGCTTTAGTGTGAAATTTTCAAAAAAGCAAAGGCCTGAGGTAGAAAGATCATTTCAAGCTTTCCTATGGGCAGAAGAGGGAAGCAAGTGGAAGTTTCATTGTGTGGAATGGAAGCTACTCAAGGTACCCAAAGAGTAGGGGTGGGCTGGGATTGGTTGATGCAAAGAAAAAAAATAAAGCGATGATATGTATATGGATGCCGAAATTGTTTGAGACTAATTCTCCATGGGTGCAAATTGTGAAGTGGTTTGTGAGAAGGGGCATTTAGGGAGATGCCAATTTGGGTGAGACGATATGGTGGGGGAGGCTGTGCAATTCAAGGATGGTTCTCTATGTGAGTTGAATGCAAGGAGTCTACACCGCAAGGGAATAAGACGTTGGCTTGATCTTTGAGATGCCCATGTGGCAAGCTAGAAACCCTAGAAGGTGTTGAAAACTCATTTCAAGCTGAGACAATTAGAAACGGACTTCCTAATGAGTGTAATAAATCAAGTCCGAGAGAACTGGCCAACAAACATGGTATATACGAAAGGCTGGCTAGTGAATTAGTGGTCCTTCAATTGTACGTGTCTAAGGAAGATCTCCTCGAAGATGGCTTATAGATCTTTGTTCAATGGAGCTTCGGCAATGCCTAGATTTAATGTTAAATGGGGGACTAGAAGGGGGAATAAGTGGTTGATGGATAGGTTTGCTAATATCTAGCATGGCGGTCGTTTTGGCAAAGCTAGCTTCTTGCTTTGGAAGATGATGCAGTGTGCACTCCATGTAAGAGACCAAATTTCAAAATAGATGAACATCAATCCGATGTATCCACTATGTAGAGTGGCAATAGAGGGCATTAAGAATTTGTTTTGGATGTGTCCTCAAGCATGTACAATGTGGTGCAAAGTGGAATGACCTGTGAAGGAGACTGGCATGATGTCCAAGTTCAACTTATGTGGTAAGTGGAGGGAAGTGCTACTCAGAGATCCCAGTGGTCTCACCTCAACCGTAGCCACATGCTAGCCATTCCTCAAGGTGACAATGAGCTTATCCATATGGTCTCACAAGAATCTATTGGTGTTTACTACTGGGAAGCCCATCTCTAATACTTCTTATGTGCTAAAGGCCATGACCTCGACTCTTCTCTTAGATATGGGAATCCTTCTATCTAAAAAGGATGAGGTGGTTAGTGGGTGTCTCAAGGATTTAGCGAAGTTTATCATCGATACCTCTACATGATGTGCATGCCTCAAGTAGTTAGCCCTTTATTTTTTTCCTTCTTTTGTAAGTGTTTTTTGAAAGGGGAGTCACAAGCCCCGTTTCTTTTAATAAATTTGGCTATTTTCTAAAAAAGGAAAAGAAAAGAAAAAGGAAATGTGACAACCTCACCCTTAGATTATGGCAAGTTTAACCCTTGAATCCCCTCTCAGGTTATCTTTCTTCATGTAACATTCATTTAAGGCCCTTGCACAATTCCCATAATAAGAGTACCTCAAACAAACACTATGGCTTTGCCTTTTGCATGCCAAAAAGGGGAAATGAGTTCGTCTAACAAAGGGAAGTATAGCTCATTTTTTGAGAGGAGGGACTCTCTTGGAGAAGCGGCTTCTGTGTGTATTTAATGCTCATCCAACCAGTCCGGTGCTTTCCTCAATTAAATGCACCAACGACACAACTAATGGGAGAAATCTCTTGCCTACAACCCAAGTTGGACCTCACTCTTTGTGTTGACATGATGCCTTGAGGCCATGCATGACTCTGTCGTTACACAATGAAGATAAGGATGATATTGAGGTGGTCCATGCAGAGCTTATATTTTGGTGTCCAAGAGTGTTACATATATTATCCGGCCATGAGACTCACATGTTGTGTAATTTTCCTAGACTCTATGAGATTATCCATGCTAAAGTCAAGGCAAGCATTAATGGGGGGGAGCCCTACACCTTGGATGACATAATCTGCGTAATAGGCTAGGTTAGCATCAAGGGGAGTGTTGGAAGTGTGATGTTAAAGGCATATTGTATGCACATAGTCCTAGAATAGGTGCCCTATGTGATGAAAAGTGGGAAAGTACTATTAATTAGTTGTGGAAAAAGGAAGAGGGGTTAAAAGGAAGAGGGGAAGGCCATGATTAAATTAAGTTATAAAGGGGCAGGGCATTAAAGGAGGAGGGATGTGAGATTGGGAGAGGGGAGGGACCACGCATTAAAGAGGAAAGGACATCTCAAAGGGCCAGAGGAATGAGGAAGCATTTATAATACTATTATAAGAGAATGGGTATATAATATTACTTTATAGCTTAGTAGTAGGGCTTATGCATGGGAAAAAGATGGTTTTGCATTCGAATATTTTCTTGAACGCTTGGGGAATGTCTTGGACATAGTCTATGCATAAAGCATAAATTAAATTAAGTCATAAAGAGACAAATTAATTAATGCATAAATAAATTAAGCCATAGATAAACATAGCTTAAGTAATTAAGCCTCCATTCACCAAAACTAATTAATTAATGGGTTGGAGTTTGAGAGAGTGAATAGTTGAAATGCTATATTAAAAAAAAGTATGGGAGAGATATGTGAGGTTGTGATTTGATCAGCTAGATTGAAGATAAGCCTTGGAGGTTATAAAATAATCTATTTGGTCATTTAATAAACGAAAGAGAAGAAGTCTTGGAGTTAATAATATATTTGGTCATTTAATAATAAGTGAATATATGAAACTCTATATTGAAAAAAAATATGAGAGAGATGTGAGAGGTTGCGATTTGATGAGTAGTCAGATTATCCAAGCGACTGTGACACATGGTGGGGTGAGTAGTTGGTAGTGTAGCATCACGTCAACACCACCGACACTAGTGTTGTGTGACATGGCAAATTGAAAATTAGTTCGCTTTCTATTTCATTGCGTGCTTATGTGTCACTGTTGAGTTTTTTAGCGATGATTTTATGCACTTTACTTTCCATTGTCAGTTTACCCTTATCTTCCACCCACATGGCACCTTGGGAACAAATAATAATTCTGAATGGGCATTAAAGGTTGACTTTCTTAGTGCCACCTCAACTACTCTCTTAGCCCGGTTACACATCTAAGTGTAGATGGACCCTTTGCAAAACAAGGTGGGAATCCCACTAAGGCCCTCCTTTTGGAATGTTATTATAGGTGTAAGTGTTAGTATGCATTAGGCGTAAATGTATGCAATGCAATGGTCTCCCCATTATGCGAATGAGTAAAATGTTGTCTCTTTGAATTCTAAGTTAAAGCGAAAGTAGTCCATCATGGTTTGTAGATTTGTTGATTGTGGTGTTTTTGAGACATATCTATGTTGAAGTCACCACTCTGGCCTTGCTTTCAACAAGGTGGCACAATCACTAAGTCCCCATTCAGAGAAAATGTAAAGTAGCTCAGATAAATAGTATAATTACATTTTCCAATAACTTATAAAAGGGAAATGAAAGGTTATAAAAGGGAAAGAGAAAAATGCAATCAAAAGGTGAATGAATATCGGGAAAGGTAGATGAGTGAAAAGAGAGAAGATAACATAAATGAGAGAGGGGATAGGCATTAAATATGAGTGGGGATGTGGCCATTTTGGCAAGAGACCATCATTTCATATACTTTTAATAAAGGTGATGTCATAGAAGCTAAATGACAAAATAATTCACTACTACCTCAGGTAAGGCCAAAAACTTAGTCCACACAAAGTGACAAAATCATTTAGGACCCTCACATAAAGACAAAATCCTAAACCTAAAACTCATTACAATGGCTTGAATTGTGGAAGTATCCCAAAATCACAATCTATGCATGCTATTCGTGGTCATAACCACATCTTGTCCGTTGTATCAAGATACCCATGCAGCGTATCCCCGCAAAAGAAATATGTAATGTATCATATCGGAGACATATGAGGCAATCTATAATAGCATGCCCTTTGAGATCTGACCTTTTTGGGGAAATGCTTGATATTTTATAAACTTTCATTTTGAAATGGTAAACTCTCTCTCTCTCTCTCTCTCTCTCTCTCTCTCTCTCTCTCTCACCATCCGCATGGAATGACATTAAGAAAATGCCGAAAGCTTTTTTGTGTCAACACTTGGGTGTGAAGGTTACAACACCATACTCAGCACTGCTTCTAGAGATAGCATGCATGCCCATTGAATTTCATGCTTTCGTGGAGGTAATGCAATATATTGTCCAAATACAACAAATGAATGATGGTAGACTACACCAAAAAGCATGGGATGTGAGCATGAAGTTGCAAAAGAATCACAAAATCAAAGCTCTATCCATTGGATGGGGATTGGATACCTGCAACTGGTTCAATAGATGGAATGTGTTTCAAGACAGTCGACATACATCGTTCCAAATGTCTCTCTTAGATACACTTCAGGATAAATGGTGGATAGAGGAGAAGAGAAAAAATCTTGAATACTATCAAGCATACATCAATCCCTCATATTGGTCTCTATATAAACAAGAAGATGCCTCAGCAAGGTCCTACATACACACACCCATCCCGCTTGTTTACCGCAGAAACCTGGCACAGTTCTGTACCTGATCACATACACTTGCGATAGAGTAGGGTGGCTAGCATGTCAATATGGACCTTGCCCCAGGGGACCCCTCAAGGGGCATATTGACAATATCCATTGGCATGTCAATATGGCCCTTGAGGGGTCCCCTTTAGGGGAAAGGGCCATATCGACATGCTAGATTTAGTCCAGACTGAAGTACAGATAGCCAAGCAAAGGCCTCTTATAGTCTATAGACATAGAAAGTATGCCACCTATCACAAAACATATGCTAAGATATAAAACACTCACATTAATATAGAACCTATGCTAACAAGCATAGAATAATATATACTCTAGAAGTTGAGTAGCACTGAGAATATGCTAATTAGCATGGAGCATATGCTAATTGGCCGATAACATATGCTAACATGCATAGAATAACATATGTTCTAAAAGTTAGCACAGAACATATGCTAACAGGAGTAGAATATCTATAGTGGTTAATGCTAACATGCATAGAACATATGCCAGCTAGCATAGAGCATACACTACCTAACACAGAACATATGCTAATAGGTAGATAATATATTCTACATAGTAGAGAGTAAATGCTAACTAGCAGAGAACATGTGCTACCTAACTTAGAACACATGCTAACAAGCATAGAACATATGTTGCCTAACATAGTACATGTACTAACAGTAAGTGAATATGTACTAAATAGTAGAGAATAGATGCTATCAATTAATATATGCATCCCATAGATTTTTAGTATTGCCTGTTGCATTTTTCCAAATATTTCCTTGATTTCAATGTATGTGATGCAACAAACACAATAATCCTAACACATGTAGATCATAGCATATATTGAATAAAGACTAAGAATAACATATACACCAAAAGTTAACTAGATTGAAAAATTGTACATTTGTAGACCTATATAATTACGCCAATTGAGAATAACATATAATTACACTAGTTATGAATAGTACATTTTATCAACTATTGTACATTTACAAAGTATGTATCTTCTTTATAGCATGAAACACACTCAAGCTCTCATCGTCCAACTTTGTGTCTATTTGGTTTGCCAGTGAAAACTTGAGACGGCATTCTGCAAGTAGCCATTGCCACAACCAATTTGCAATCGTATTAGTCAAGTATCCGGTGAGTTGTGAGTCTGCCAAGTCTTCAAGCTTTGGAATTATGATACAGCATTGGCATAGATTTTTAAAACATTTATATGATGAGTCATCAATTGTCAAGGTATTATCCTTGTTAAACACTGGCAACCTGGCCCAAAAATCCTCCAAACACTTATTAAAAATGGGCTTGTCTATACTAGGTATGGTCATTTCACCCTCTTACAATTGATAATCTTCATGGCTAAATTTATGCCCTTCTAATTTGGCAGCTTGGTCTGGAAATGCTGCCTACACTAGCCGCCTGACTTTGTGTAGCCATGCACAACTCTAGATGAAAACACTAAAATGATCCATGCACCATATGAAAAAAACGTGTTGCTTCTTTACGGACCCATACAAGCTCACACCGATTGAATGGCACCTCTTTCATTGGCACCTCTATCATCCAAGCTATGTGCCTAGAAAGTAAGTCCCCTACCTTTAAAACATAGAGCAAGACACTAACAAGTCCAATATGAGCACTCTACGATCATTCTCCTTTGCAAGTGAATTAAGATTTACATCAAGGACAACATTTTCCCAAACAGGTAGCACTCAAACAATGTCCTCTATGTCCTCCTCTACTGGTAGTTGTCTTTTCTCCCTTAGCATCTTTTTTTTCTTTGGTTTCCAAGAGTTGACAGTGTCATTTTTTTCTCTAGTTGCCCAGGACACAACAATGTCTTTAACTCTTCATGACACACAGTGGTTGGTATGTGCACACATGGAAAGAAATTACTAGGCATGTATGCTTGCAAATACGTCAAAGCAAACATTTGTGCACCCACGCAACATGCATGACACCCCCTCATGACCAATCAATGGCAATGCATACGAAGGGAGGTATCTAGACAACTAATGTACAACCAATAGGAGCCAAGCTTCCTGCAAAGAAAGTTGCAGTACTTAAGGACAACAATAAAGATTTTGAGTCATGCATAAATACAAAAGGGATATACTTCTTTATATATGTGATTGACAAAATGGAGTTTTCTCTATTAGTGTTCTTACAGAACACACCTCCTAAAGGTTGGGATCTTACAAAAAGACACCTCCTAGCATCCAAGAAACTATGAACCTCATAATTTCTTGCATGCACGCGGTTTGGGGGATCTCGTTGTGGGGGATTTTGGTTTCGGGGACTTTGATGCACCTAATGTGCCCTTGACTTTCTTTGCAGGAGACTCTCGACTCTTTGTATGGTGATGTCTCTTCTTCCTCGACAATTTTTTCAGGAGGTGAGCCAAGGGAGATTTGCCTTGAACTTTTGCATCTTCAATCTCTTTTGGGGTATACCCAGTAGATGCAAGATCTATGATGAGGTTGTCAACCATTTTGACAGTTGTCTACCATTAGAATTCCCAGGGCTCTTAGTTGCATTCTTCAACTTCCTTCTTTATGTGCATTGTGCACCTTTGTCTCCTCTACATCTTTTAACTTATTTGCAATTCCCAACTGTAGCAATGATGCTAATGAGTCATCCATGTCTTCACCACTATACCTAGCCCACAAACTATCAGCACCATTCTTCACATTAGCCAAATTTATAGTAGAGTATATGTCTTCATTGCCTACTTGCATGTGCATTTGACACCTGCTACATGCATGCTCTCCATTTGCCCTGATGAAAACATGTTCCGGTCATACATTTTTCTTGCAGATGAGTTACGCATTGGTGGATCTGCAAAAAATGTCAATCCGATTACCAATACCCAAAGTAAGAAAGAGCTCCAAAACTGTTGCTAGCAGTGCATGATAACTAGTACACCATGCATGCTAATTAGCATATCATGCGTGGTAAGTAGCATAGAGCATATGCTACCTAGCACAAAACATATGCTACCATGGAGCATATGATATCCAGCATAGAACATATGCTAACGTAGAAGATGTACTAACTAGCATACAAGATATGCTAACCAACATGCAACATATGCTAACCATAGCATACAACACATACTAGCCAGCATACACCTAGCATACAATAGGCTGCAACATACTACCTAGCATACAACATATGCCGTTGAACATATGCTAACTAGCATACAACATATGCTAGCATACAACACATGCTAACTAGCAACATGCTTATGCTAACTAGCATACAACATATGCTAACTGGCATGTGCTAATGGACAAATGGACATGTGCTAACTAGCATATATAACATGTGCTAACCAGTATGAAACAAATGCTACAAAGCATATGATAAATGCTACTTATTATATGTAATGTATTTACTTGCTCTCCACCAAGCCATGTTGGAACACGTATTTTGTGGAATCACCTTAGTACAATCAGGATATCTACATACAGCACCAATAGAGCATGTAGTTGCAAAGAAAATGGTGTGGTACACGTGTCTCCATGGTAGTTTTACTAGCATCAAGGTCTCCTCTACATTGAAAGCCATTTCACAACCAACACAGTTTCCTGAATGAGTTAGGTTATCTGCATGACTAGTAACCACTGGAGTAGATGGGAAAAGGCAAGCTTGGCAGCCTACTTGCACTTGGTGGAACATCTCCAAAAGCAATGCATGTTGCCATTCCAACTCCTTCACGAGGTGAGACTGTAGCTCCACATCAACTTGCAATACAGAAAACATGTAAAGGCAATTAATTTATACACACATACATATTACAATTGAAATAGAGAAACCTAAAATTTGATAAAAGCACCTCAATAAGGGATAGCGTATTAGAGTCATATGATCCTCCTCCAAGCAACTCCAACGTTGACTGATTTGCTGCAATCTGCACCTCAAGTTTGGATCTCTCAATGGAATTTTCAAGAGGCAAGGAAGCTAGCTTGGCTTGTGCTAATAGAACTTGAGCTTTTAAAATACCAAGGGCTGCACCAACTTTCTCATTGCTCAGCTTCTGAATCTTTGCTTCCTTGTCTTTTGCGCAATCGCAAGTGCATTTTTTGCAGTGTCCTTTCTTTTAACTATGTCTTTAATTAATGCTTTAATCTTCAAGGCCTCACCTTGTGGCATGCAAACTACACTCAAACTGCTACTGTTTGTTACTACTATTGACTGAGGAGTTTTTTCAATTTGGAGGTGCCCCCCCATCCTGTCCTCTGGGGCATCGTCTAGGGTGCCATTGTTTAGCTTCCAATGCATATAATGGCTTTCAAAGTAACCCCCTTTTTTGAGTTCGTTGTTGTTGTACTCCTCAGCAACAACAGCCCAAGCAATGCATGGCCTTACCTACATTCAAAATTGTAGGACTAAACATGAGCATGTATGCCCTTGCAAAAGCAACTCCAACTTCCATGTTGGTAGGACACTTCTGGTATACCTCGTTGAAAAAAATCATCATGTCCTCAAATAGTATTGGCTGAATACCACTATACTTAATCTAATATGCTCGGTTTGAGGAGAGAAGATTGGTATCCGAAGCACTTGCTCGGCTATCTTGCATGAAGTTAGCCATGACTCCACAATCATATGTGACTCTCTTTGAATCGATGCATTCCATGTGAAAATGTCATCCATATGACCTTATAATGCACTGTACTTTTTGTACTACAAAAGAGCATCATTAAAACAATGAGGATGCATCTATTTTAGAGCATATATTGCCACAAATAATTACTTAATTAAGTCAATAGGTAAGAAACTTACATGCATCATACATCTAGATAATCCTCTTTCCTGAGGCAAAAAATCCTCTATTGTGGATAATCCACCTTTTGTGCCTTCCACCTTGCTATGCAGAAAATAATATCAACATCAATGAAAGAGACCCATGCAAATAAAAACAACAAAGAGAGAGATGCAGTTACAAAGAGGGAGACAAAGGGAGAGAACTTGAGCGATCGAGAGCTAGAGAGAGAGACTGGGACTGAGTGATGGAAGATACTTCCAGAGGAGTCTCACTTCATCTGCATATTCATCTCCTCTTTTGTAAAAAAGCTTAAAGGTAGCGGGTCTACTCTTTGCATAAGAATAGGAGAGTCGGCCAAGGTAAGAGAAACTATTCCTAACAAGATACCAAACAACATGTAGACGGTCTACCTAGCTACCATTAAGCACTTACTAGAGATGCATTAAACACAAGTAGAAGACCAAGACGACGACTCCAAAATCATGATCAATAAAGGCTATCTAACGAAGTAAAAGAGTGAAATGAGACTTTACCTTGCCTTTTATATCTCTAGTAAATGCACAAGCAATAACCACCGACTGAAAAAATGAGGAACAAATGAGCAGAACATGAGCAGGAAAGGAAAAACCAAGAAGCTACTCAAATTTTGCTCATGCGATTGGCAATCCACATAGAGAAGCAACAAGGAAGGAGAGGGAAACCATGAGGTAAAAGAGAGCACCCAGGCCCCCGAGCACACCGTCAACAAAACCAATTGAGCCCACAAAGTTCTAGAACCTCCAATGTGCGACCTTCTAGATGGTCACAGGTAACACGAAAAGTTAGAAGAGACAAAGTATGAACAATTGAGGTTGTCTCAAAACTCCAGAAAGTTTGAAATTAAAATCACCAGCTGATCTGCCCAACATCAAAGCCAAAAACGCTCAGGTAAACAGCCATGCAGAGACACCTCAAAGGACTGGCGGGCAATCTAGGAAGCCCAAGGTTTGGCATTGCTCACCTAGAGACCAATCAAGCACAGAACTTTGGAAGGCCAAGAACTGGTGATAGAGAACCTCAAGTCAACAAGTAGGAACTACTGGAGGATTGGAGAATGACTTCTAGCAGCAACCAAGGAGCATTAACGTGGGAAGTGACCACCGGAAGACAACTCAAAGCCATGAAGACTTAATACATCACCCAGGAAGAAGACCTCGAAGAAGAGACCAGTAGAACTTGAGAAGATGAGCAACAGATAGATTCGACACAATGTTACATAGAACGCAGCCAAGGAGGTAAACTCAGGTGCTACCAAAAAGCATGAGTAGGCAACGGGAGAGAAACTCCATGACCATGATAAAACATGTCACCAAAGAACCCATTACTCCAATGCCAGAGTTCATAGACCTTACCTACCTAATCTCAAACTAGGAGTGAGCAAAAATCGAGGTCTATACCACCAAAACCAACCATTCAAATTATTCCTTGTTTGCCATGCCATGGGTAGGCCTTAGACAACATTGTGGTTTTGAGATGGGAAAAATAAAATAATAATTATTATTTATACTCTTTTACATGTTAATTTGTGGGTTGGTGCACTTGTTGGGTGGCTCCCAAAGTTGGCACAGAGTATTGATGATTTGGAATCTGATGCAATGGACTGGGGAGGTTGCCTCTTTATAGCTATGAGGGCAGTACTCGAATCAATGTAGTCGGTGGAACCGACTAGTCAACCTAGTTAGTGGAACCGACTAGTCATCTATGGAATATTCAAGGAATATACCCTATACCATCACCTCGGGGCTCTTGTCCCCGAACCCCCACCAGAGGGGCTTCTAGCCCCCCTAGGACCCCCCAGTTGGGGGCCAGTTGGCCCCCAAGCCCCAACAAGAATAAGGGGCTCCCACACAATCACCTTTCTACCATCAACGGTCTCATTGATAAACTTCATTCGACATGCAACCATCCAGTGTCCCGGGCTCACACATGGCTTCTCCTCATATGGGGGCCTTACAACTTGACCACCTTAGACCACTTACCTCCAGATCTCTGCTGGTGGTGAGGCATCCTCCATAGACAACCTCGCATTTACCTCCATAGGTGTAGCTATCTCCTTGCACTCAGACATACCAAATGCCTTCAAGATCTCCCTTGCATGTTTCTGCTGAGAGATGAAGATCTTGCCTAGCTCTTGCTATACTTCAATCCCCAAACAGTAGTGCATCAAGCCTAAGTCTGTTATCTCAAACTCTATGCTCAACACCTTTCTAGTCTATTGGATCATGTCTTCATAGTCACCTGTAATAAGGACATCATCCACATCTAGAACAATAATAGCAGATTTTCCACCTTTCCTATACACATACAAGTTAGCATCTGAGTCACATCTTTCGAAGTTTAATTTATGAAAGAATTTGTCTATCCATTGGTACCATGCTCTTGGGGCTTGTTTCAACCCGTATAGAGCCTTCTTTAACTTACATACCATGTTCTCAGAATGGGGGGCCTCAAACCTAGGTGGCTGAGCCACGTACACCTCCTCCTTCAGGTCACCATTTAAGAATTTTGATTTAACAACCATTTGATAAACTGGCCACTTTTTATGAGCATCCACCGATAGTACTGTGCGAATAGTGGTCATTTTGGCAGTCAGAGTGAAAGATTCCTAAAAATCAAACCCTTCAACCTGCAAAAATCCTTGTGCAACCAATTTGGCTTTGTACTTTTCCAAAGTTCCATTGGCCTTGTACTTTACCTTCCAAACCCACTTGGTGCTAATAACCTTTCTGTTTGGTGGTCAATCTACTAGCTCCCAAGTTTCATTCTTCATGATGTCATATTCTACTTGCATAGATTTTTTCCAATCTCGGTCTATAAGTGCTATTGGGATATCTCAAGGTGTATGCCTCAGGCACACCTTATGTTTCTATGTGTGAGTGCTAGAGGCACAGTTAGGTGCCCACAAGCACAGTTAGGTGGTGGAAAAGCCACATAGGATGATTGAGTGAATCTAGGAGCAGATTGAGGAGATGATTGTGGAGCTTTGAGGTCATCAGTGATGTCAGTGACCTTGTATGAGGTGCCTACTTAAGGACCTCTCTTTTCTTTATTCTATAAGCAAGTATTCTGATTTTGTGTCCACTCTACTCTTTCCTTTCAGTGTTCCAACATGGTATTAGAGCCATTTGATCCTCCTTGAGCCCATTTTTGCCACATCATCATCTTCTTCCTCTTCTTCTTCTTCACCATCTCTCCCTCTTCTTCCAAAAATTTGCTTAAGCCTGTTCTCCTCCGATTCTCAGCCATTTCCCACGCCCTTCTAGCTGAAGATCCACCTAGTTGGGGCAAACTTCTGGCTGCAAGGAATCGACGAATCCTTGCTTCTGCTCGTCGCCATTACAGGAAGATCGTCGAAGTTCTCTGCTACGTTTTCTCTACGCCTGCTCCTTCTTTGTCTAATTCCTTTCAGGGCAAGCTTCTCCATACCTAGAGCTACCTTGTGCTGAAATCTGAGAAGCAATGGCTGCATATTGAAGGAGAAAACAGAGAAAAACCAGTCGACTTTGTTAAAGAAGGAGAAGGCGACCTAACGCATATTTTCGCCTCTTCTTCCCAGAGGGTCTACTGTGGTATACCAGCTTTCTTTTGCCTCAAAAAGCCCCCTTTCTTTTGCTTTGAAGAGTGTGCTATGAGCCCTCCAAGTTCAGCTCTCTAGTTTTGACAGTTTTGACAAGCTTTTGAAAATGATGCTACATAAAATGCTACTCTAGCATTTCTGGTCTTTTGAAGTTTTCAATAACTTCACTACAAGTGTTGCTTCAGTTTTGTTTTGACTTGCTAGACCTGGTTTTGATTGGAAAGTGTTTATTTCATCCACTTCTATGAAGCATGTAAAAGAAGCATCATTGTTTGAAATCTAGTCACTACTATTTGCTACATCAAGTGCTCATACTTTGGAAGTCTTTCAGTTATTTTTGCCTTGTAAGAGAGATAGACACTGCCCAATATCTAGGTTAGACCCTCTCATGGCTACCATATATAATCTTGAGAAGTTCAATGGAAAGGGCTTCCATACATGGCAAATGAAGGTGAAATTTGCATTGATGCGGGAGAACTTATGGGGACTTGTCAAACCTACTCCTACCGCTTCTTCTACGGCCTCCAATGCTGGACAATCTTCAACTCCGACATGACCGGCGAGGGATCCAGCAAGAGAAGAATAAGCATATGGTATAATTGCTTTAGCTTTGGGTGATGATTACATACATCATATCTCTGACTTGGAGTCTCCTTCGAAAGCTTGGCGGAAGCTAGACATGATTTTTGGTGCAAGCTCTCACATCTCTAAACTATCACTTAAAATCTCTTTCTTTGAATTAAAGATGGCAAGTGATACTACTTTAGCTGCTCATGTCAACTATATGCAGAGTCTTATGACTCAATTAGCTTCTATCAACTCTCCTATCACCCCTGATGATGCTATGGCAGTGTTACTTAAGAGTATGCCTGAAAGTTTTGATCACATTGTTAGCACTTTGAAGAATCTTCCCAATCCTAACCTTGAAGGCATTATCTCAGCTCTCCAAGAAGAAGAAAGGCATATGGAGCTAAGGAAAGGCAATGACACTGCTTATGTTATGAAATTCCAGAAGGGCAAGTATACTCCTTGCAATCACTGTGGAAAGACAAATCACCTTTCAAAGGACTGCTTCAAAGTTAATCCATGCAAGCACTGTGGCAAAAACAACCATAGTGAGAAGTTTTGCAGAGCCAAAGCAAAGACAGAAAATGCAAATCTACTTACAGTGAATGAGCCTCCACAAGATGAGGCATCCTTTGAAGATTATGCATTTTAAATCATCTCTATGTATGCTCCAGATCTCTCTTTTTATGTCAAGGTACTCAGCCTAGATAGTCCTCCAAAATGAATGAAAATAAACTATTGTGTTTTGTGTGTTTTGTAAACACCTCTGGTCACCTTATGATGTAGGCCATGTGTATGTTTTGTTCCATGGTATACCTCCTGCAGACATTGTGTGCATGTACATGCAGGGGAGATAACCATTGGAAGGTCTGTTTGTATCCCTTTTTGTTTACCTTACACCCAAGCGAACCCTTGCTAGCATGAGAACCTAGCCATAGATTAATCCTTGACCACCATGAGATGGCATGAGAAACTATGAGACTAGATGTATCCTTGACATAGCCTGAGGCATTTCCTTGAGGGGGGGTTTGTTGGGATATCTCAAGGTGTATGCCTCAGGCACACCTTATGTTTCTATGTGTGAGTGCTAGAGGCACAGTTAGGTGCCCACAAGCATAGTTAGGTGGTGGAAAAGCCACATAGGATGATTGAGTGAATCTAGGAGCAGATTGAGGAGATGATTGTGGAGCTTTGAGGTCATCAGTGATGTCAGTGACCTTGTATGAGGTGCCTACTTAAGGACCTCTCTTTTCTTCATTCTATAAGCAAGTATTCTGATTTTGTGTCAACTCTACTCTTTCCTTTCAGTGTTCCAACAAGTGCTTCCTCCAAAGTCGCAGGCTTCTTTACTTCTGCAATAATCTCAGCCATCAAGGCCATATTGACTATGTGAGCAAAAGCCCTCCTTTCCTCCTCGATTCTCTGAGACCGCCTTGGTCCATCTGCATGTTGCTCAATAGACATAGGCGTCTCGTTATCATGGTCATAGAGCTGCCTTACCCATCGCGGCAATGGCTTTTTCGGTGGTGTAACAACAGGTTGGTGACTTATACCTTCATCATCTGATATTTCCTCCTCCTTTATAGCTCTTGGGACAGGTCCATAGTGAATTACCTCTTCTCTTGATGATAAAGTGGAAGAGCTCTTCTTTGCCTCCACTGCATGTGGCTGCTCCCTAAACACCACATCACGGCTTTCTATGATCTTCTTTGCCTCTGAGTTATACAACTTATAGGCTTTCTTCTCATCACAATAGCCTAAGAAGATACATTTGGTGCTTTTTGGTTGTAGCTTGTTTCTCTCTTTGTTTGACACATGCACATAGCATTCACACCCAAATGTTCTAAAGCGGGAGACAGATGGCTTCTTACTGCTGTAAGCCTCATGTGGTGTTTTACCTTTGAGTGCCTTTGTATGGTTGTGATTAAGGATGTAAACCGCAGTATTGATAGCCTCAGCCCAAAAGTGATTTGGTCCAGCACCTTTCAACGTACACCTCCCCATCTCCACGGTGGTCCGCATTCGGTGTTCAACAACCAAATTTTGCTAAGGCGTATGTGGTGCTTCGTTTGTTGCTTGATCCCTTTGCTCTTGCAAAAATCTCCAAACTCTATAGAAACAAACTCACCACCACCGTCCGATCTGACTTTCTTCACTTTTCTCCTTGTTTCATTTTCAACAAGCCATAGCCATTCTTTCAATTTACCAAAAGCTTGAGCCTTTTCGCGAAGAAAGTACACCCACATCTTCCAACTATAGTCGTCGACAATCAATAAAAAATAGAAAGATCCCCCCAAGGCCTATGGCATCTTACCATACAAGTTAACATGCACCAACTCTAGAGGAGCGTTTGCTCTATTCTTGCTTTCTTGTGGGAATGCCTTTCTCTGTTGCTTGCCCATCATGCAAGCTTTACATGGCTCTTTGATTTCTACTACTGTAGGAAAGTGAGCAACCATACCTTGCTTCTATATCTCCTTCAGCACTACAAATCTGATGTGGCCAAATCTTTTGTGCCAAAGTCTGCTTGTGCCTACTCCACTGTTGGCTGTAAGAGCACTTAGCTCATACAGGTTGTTCCTCCTTACTCTTGTGCCAACAAGATTGCTAGCACTATCCAAAATTTTTGCTGTGATAGTTTACATACCTCAAATGTGCCCAATCACCATACGTGCTTTTCTGATTGGATATTGAAGTACTTTGAGCTAGACTTTGTGATTGATTGATCAAGTGCTCAATTCATCAAAGTGATAGAAACTCTCTATCTTTTTTGCCTTGACGATATCACACTCATCAAGCTTCACAACAAACTTCAAAACTCCTTTACATTCTTTAAATGTGATACTATAGAACTGAACCATAAGTCTTTGCAATTTTTCAAGATCTACAAAAATATTATTCCAAGCATTCTATGTAGTGCTTCCCTTTTCACTTTCATATACACTTTCGATATGAGAGTACTGTCCGATAAACTTATCAATTTCTTGGTTGAGATGACCTCATTCCTACCACACTTGTGTTGGTGTTGGTAACAACACATGTTTTATCCATTGATCTTTTAATGTTAATGACACAACTAAATATTAAAGCATATCCCTTTCTGCTCACTCCTCTCACATCAAGAGCCTCTTGAATTTCATGACATCAGCTTTACTTTCTGATACAAATTCTTCAAGCACTTCATGTTTTACCTTCTTAAACTTTTTTTCCTCCATCATGTACTTTGTAACAATAGTGGAGACTAAACCCTTCATTTGTTTGATGGGAATTAAAATAGGATCAATGTTTTCTTTCTCAGGTCCTAAAATTTCCTTGCAACAAGTAAACTTTGCAATATTACAAATTTTCTTGCAAGACAAACACACATATACAAATATAATGGCTAAACAAGATGTACTCTTACCTTGCTTTTTGTACTCTACACTTACATCATCTAGTGCCAGCTTTCAACTGCACAATGTTTCGAATTCTCTTGCTTCGTTGTCTCTCTCCAAGAATGGTTCTCTTCATTCTTGCTCTCCTTAGCTCATTCTTTGTCTTTGAATGCTCTTCGATTTATTTCCCTTTGCAGCTACTCTTTCGAGTCTGAATTTATCGACATTTCTTGGTCCTTCTCCATTCTTTCTCAGACATACAATATCTTGTACATTTTTGCAGTTGAATGTTGAATCAAAATGTATCCATACATTCCATTATTCCCATCACCCACAAATCTTAATAGCATTGTCGGATTAGAGCATGGAGGGCTCAAATTTCTCAATGGACATTTTGGGTAAATCTGTCCGTTGCACCATAAGTCAATATGTTGGGAGCCTGCTCTTCTCATGTTTTCCTTTTGCTCAGCATTCACAAGCGAAACCTTTTCTCTTTTCTATAGTGGCACATATTTTTCTTCTAAATCAATATGTAAATGGTGTAGTTGCTTCTTTTGAGGTTCTTCTTTAATAGCATGGTTGCACGTAGCCATTTTGTGAGGGTTGGTTCTTCAACTTCTCTTATTTTAATAAAATGCATCTAATCTTTTGCGGTAACCATTCGAATATTTGAAAAAAAATGGATTAGTGATGGCGTGATGGGTTCTTTATGAGAGGCCACCATCGAAAGAGATGCGGGATCTATATGGAGAGAGAGTCTATATGGAGAGTTTAATGCAGCGTCTTCTCAATTATTCGAAAGGACTTTTTTATTCCTCCCTGGACTAACACACCTGTGGTCCTAAACTAATAGATATCCATATTTTGTTGCTTTTTCCACATTTTAGAAGAGAGATAAAAGAGAAAATAGCGAATTTCTTACAGGGCCCCAAAATGAGCCCCCCTTTTTCCTAATGGTTTTAGGGATCATACCAATTTGGTGGTTCTTCAATTCTTATCATGAAAATTGCTACATCAGGAAGTTCGTGTGGTATACATGTTAGAGCTTCCCCTGATAGCAACCTGCTCAAGTAATCATCAACGGCATGTTGCTTTCCAAGACTATGCATAATGCTATAATCAAACTCCTGCAACAAGAGCATCCATCTGGCCAATCTTCCTATTAATTGCAGTTTCTTCACTAAGCAAATGAGAGCTTGATGATCTACATGAAAATTCACTTTGTTACCCAATAAATAATGCCAAAATTTATGCAATGGATAGATCATTCCAAGTGCTTCCCTTTCTGTGACTGCATAGTTCTTTTCATGCTTTGTTAAGATTCCGCTAGCATAGTAAACTGGTCTAAACCACTAGTGTTTTTTACTACATAAGCACTACACCTACTGCTACATCAAAAGCATCAACAAAACCTTAAATGGAAGAGTCCAGTCAAGGGGTTGTAGTATAGGTGCTATCACTAACATTTTCTTCAAGATATTAAAAGCATATTGTTGTACATCACCCCAGATGTATGGCTTAGTTTCCCGTGTGAGTTTTGTGAGAGGATAGCATATGTTAGCAAGGTATCTAAGAAATCTACAGTGCCATTTAATCTGGCCTATAGATCTCTAAAGCTGCTTAATGTTTTTGGGTGGTTTGTCATGTTGTACGGCTAACACTTTGTTGGGATCTATTTCCATTCCATCCTATGAGATAATGTGCCCTAGGAGAATTCCTCTACTCATAGCAAATGCACATTTTGCTAGGTTTAAGCTTAGACCAGACATTCTACACTTAGCAAAGCATAAACTCAAGTGTCGTAGATGTTCTACTCTTTCCCCAAATATTAAAAAATCATCAAGGAAGACTTTCACAAAAGATGTAAGATACTTAGCAATGTACTTTTGAAAGGTTGGCGAAGCATTCTTAAGACCAAAGGTCATGATATTAGAAGCAAATACTCCCCATTCAGTGACAAATGATGTTTTGTCTTTATCTTCAGGTGCCATTCTTATCTGGTTGTAGCCATTGAAACCATCAAGAAAACTATAGATTTCATAACCTGCTATAGCATCTAGCAAGGAATCACAAAATGGTAAAGGACAAGGGTCAGTAATGGTGGCAGCATTGAGCTTTCTGTAGTCCACACATATTCTGAGTTTTCCATTCTTTTTGGGCACAATGACAATAGGTGAAAACCATGTAACATGGGTGAGAGGATATATAAACCAACTCTCAACAACTTATCAATTTCCTCTTTGACTTATTTCGCATAGTTGGGATTCATTTTGTATCTTCCATTCACCACTAAGACAGCAGCTTGCTTTAAGTTGATCCTATGTTGATAGAATTTAGGGTCTACTCCCTTCATATCAGTATAATGCCAAGCAAAGACGTCTTTATATTCTATCAATGAGTCCTTTAATGCCACTCTAAAAGGTGGAGGAAGACATGTACTTATCAAAACTATCTTGGAGGAAGACATGTACTTATCAAAACTATCAAGGTCTCCAAGGTTTATCTCCTCCAAGTCATCCTGTCAGACGTCGAGTAAGTTAAAACATCAAGTGACTGCATTCGAGCAAGCAACTTACAAAGATTAAACTTACTATTGGATAACTCATAAAGGTTAAACTTACTATTGGAGAACTCATAAATCTATTCAAGTCAGCAATCATTCAATGAGATTAATGGTCATAATTAAATATAGAGTTTGATAAGGTCCGGCTCTCATGAAAAAAAGTTCAGTATTGAATTTCTAAAGATCTAGAATTTTGACACTTTAACATGATAAATGTATTCACTCATATCATTATGATCATTTCGACTACAAACATGACCATATTTGGAGTCCGATTGACCAAGTTATGGCCCAAATAAAATTGGCAAAAGGAGCCTCCTCCTCCCATTATTTTTTCCCTTGAAAATGGAAATTGCACAAGAAAAACACATACTTTGACCCCTTTCTCCCACCCCTCCTTCGTTAACGCTTGAAAAACATTGCCAAACATTTTCAAAAATTGTTGTTTGTCTATAAGACACTTGATTACTCACAATATCATGGGTAGGACAACAACTATAAAGGTAAGCAATGCATGCTACTTTTTGCACATAAAACATCACACTAGAATGTCAAATTTTATTAAATTTCTCACTCAAACTATCGCCTCGCTCGAACGCAATTGCTTGAATTCTGGTAATCCTCCTCTGGACTCTGGCACTCTTTTGCATATGCTCCTCAAATTGAGTTTCAGCTTCTAGGATGGCTTGTGTAGCTGATTTCTGATTGTCTTCTTGTAGGGTGTCATCTGGGTGGGCAT
The DNA here is from genome assembly GCF_047967505.1 of Dipteris shenzhenensis. Taxonomy (NCBI): domain Eukaryota; kingdom Viridiplantae; phylum Streptophyta; class Polypodiopsida; order Gleicheniales; family Dipteridaceae; genus Dipteris; species Dipteris shenzhenensis. The sequence continues at coordinate 9,614,200 of NC_141625.1, forward strand.
GATTGTCACTTGTCATATTGTGGTTGATAGAATCTGCCTCTGACTATTTTTCGACCGTGTTCTATTTTACAGTGGTCGGGCTTTGTGTTTGTTGATTTCAGCATGTATACTAATCAATTATTTTGACTATGTCAATTTCAAATATGGGGAAAATAGTAGGATTTCTCCTAAGGAAAATCTCCTCATCATCTTCCTCAAATTCATCTATCATGTTGATGCCCTCTCAGTTGTAGTGGTTGAACTTGTTTTGGGAAGCTTTGCTTTGAAGAGAGATTAATTTTACACCTTTTTTTACCTTTCCTGATCGTTATTCTCTCTAATCCCCAGTCTTGTTTTACTTTGGTAGCTCTCAGCCATGGCCTCCCCAATAACATGGAATAGGCACAATCTCTTTCCTCCATTTTGAGTAAAGGATAGTCCCATAATGGTAATTTCTTGTCCTCTTAGTGAGGTTGTATTCTTCTTTGGTTAGCCATTTTGACTTGAAATGGTGCTGTGCAAATTCATTGCAACAAAACTTCTTAAATAGATCCTCAGAGAGGATGTTCAATCCTGCTCCTCCATCTTCTAGTACTTTTGGTATCCTTTGCCTTTTATAATCCACATTTATGAGTGGGACTTGATAATCCTATCAAAAGATTGGTGGACTGTGTTTGGAGTTGAAGCTTAGCCTTACCCTTGTGTTGGAGCTGTGATGATCATGATTTTGTTGCTGCATTACTCTCAAGTACTTGCTGTAGAGCTTTATTTCGGACCTATGCTTGATTAGGCTAGTTCATTGGCTTTGCTGTCATTCTTATTGTATCTCCAAGGCTGGGAATGGCTTTGTACCTCTGGATCTTGTCACTGCTAGTGCATGTATGTTACCCTAGTTTCTTTGATTTTGTTGAGAATTTTGCACATGAGGAGGGACTCTCCCCCAATATTTTGAATTATACCAGCATCTCTCTTTCTCATGATTGTCCTTCCCACAAAATGCACAAGCAACTTTAGGCGGGGATGGGGGTGTTTTTAAAGTTTCCAATTGCTCCTTAATCATTTGCTCTAGCTTAGAGAGCTTGTCTATTTTCTTCTTACCTTTTGATTTCTCTTTGTTCTTGCTCTATCTTTTCTTCTTCTTTAAGGTCTCTTCCTCTTCACTCTCGTCATCTGATGTATCATCTTGTGTATCATCACTTTCCTCGTCTTCTGCATTAGTGTCTGTCTCAGTTTTAGAATTTGTGTTAGAGTTGGAATGCCTTTTCTTCTTTTGTTATTGCTCTATCCACCAAGAGGCTTACCCGTGTACCGATGAGAGTGTCTACCCATGAGAACACTATATGAGAGCTGCCACTGTGGGGCTTACACTAAACCAAGTCATGTAGAACAACTGTGATGTGCCAAGGATCAAGCCTGTAGTAGTGAACTGATGACAACTGGGTGTCAGGCATAGCCAAGAGGCTGTACAAGGTTGATGTATGTGTGCAGGAACCAATGCCAGAAAAATAGTCAACAATGTGTGACTTCATATAGGTGGCATATGTGTGTGCAAATGTACAACAATCCTAAATAATCCTAAATCCGAGGAAGATCTCTACCAAGTGTCACACTGAAGTGATGAGCTATCGAATGCCAAGAGAACTGAGCTAGTATCAATGTGTGAATGTGTACATCGATGATAGATCTGATGGGACTAATGCCAGTGGGAACTAATTGGGTAATGCAAAAATGGCTTACTTGTCTTGGTGGAGTTGGATCTCCTCTATGGCAATGCTAGTCCACAAGTAGACTACACATTGATGTGCAAGATACAACAAATGAATTTTATCTTAATTCATTTTAAGTGTTGGGTACGCTACAATGGATTAGGAGGTGGTTCCGATGATGATTATTTAATGATTATGACTTGTGAAAAAGTCATATGGCAGATCTGATGTGCTCAGTGTGTAGAGCACGATTTGGTGATCATTTTTTTATTTTTGAATCACCACGAAATTCCTTCTAGATCAAAAGTTATGGCTCCTAGAAGGATGGCCAATTTTTTATCCCAAGAAGGTGATCACAATGATGAGGTGTCAGTGGTGATATTGCATTGGGTCACAGACCCTGTGATACTCTTTATCGATCATTCTGGGATATATGGAGTACTTTTCATCCCTAAACTCACTAGGATTAGTGTCGACAAACTGTTCAAGACTAAACACTATGGGTCACATGTTGATGAAGGACTATGCCTGTGGAGAGGAAAGGGTGCCTAGCTGGCACTTATGAGGTGTCATGCTGATGTGGCATCTAACATGGCATGTTGATTGTGCAAGATGATGATGTGGCTCTTATCTGAGGTGGCAAGGGGCTCTGCCACCTGGACTATGATGTGGCACCTGTGGAAGTGGCACAAAATTTACCAACCCTATCAAGAAGTCTAACCCAGAGTATACTCCACCTAGGTTAGAATGACTTTGACCAAACCACAATTAAGATTAACCAACCCTATCCATTTGTTTGTTACAAAAGTTACGTTTACCCAACCCCTTATCTTGAGAGACTGCCACTAATCATAGCATTTGATCCCCGTTAGGCCGTCTACGATGTAGAAGCTGGTCGTGTGAAGGTCGTGGTCGATGGCGAGGATATTGTTTGGAGGTCACCCGTTGATTGCATGCCTAATGTTGAGGCTACTCTTGGCTATGTAGCTTACTTTGCTACTAGTTATCACTACATAGGAGGGCATTGAAGAGGTTGACATGGTCAACCATTTGAGCCTTGCATGGGCTACTTTGGTGAGGAGCGTGGGAGCCTTGATTGGAGGCGTTGGCTCATTGAGAAGTCAAGGCATTGATGCGGGCTTTGTTGAATGGAGGCTTGAGAGCTGCTGGGGATGCCTGAGCCAACTGGTTGTTTCAAAGTTCGAGGGAGCTCGCCATTGTTGTGGGCTAATGCACTGATTATGGTTGTAGTTGGGTGTGGGAAATCAAACCCACCTATCGTAGAGGTGGTCTGTAGGCTATTGGCCATGTCGAGAACTTCATTGTAGGAGTTGAGCTATTAAAGAGACTAGAGTTCAGTTGGCCGCCGTGGAGCTTTGGAGAAGCAGGGCTTGTTTGCTTGAGCTATGTTGGTTGAATCTTTGCATGGCATGTCAATCATTGCCTTCACTTGTTGTAGGGTGTAGAAGCCTACTCTAGGGTGTATAAGCCTAGTCTGGGTGATAGTGGAGATTCCCTAAAGTCCAAAGCATAGATGGAGTAGCTCTTGCTTGAAGTCTACCTGCTCATGAAAAGCAGAAGATGCAAATTTGGAGAGAAACTCAAAGTGAACCTTACTAAGAGCTAAACTCTCAACTCATAACATCTCTCAAGAAACCCTCAAACCTTCAGAAGAGCATAACTTGAGCTCCATGTAATGAAATCAAAAGATGTTTTATCCAAAATGCATATGGAGAAGAGCTCTACAAGATGAGCTTGAGAAATGATGAAGATGCCTCAAAGAGAGGGCTTGTGCCTCCCTGACGGAAGCAAGGGCTTAATGCCTTGATGAAGCAAGGTCTTGACTCTTTCAATGGAAGATGTCTCACGGAAGGAGGGCTTGACACTCATGAAGGAAGTGGGAGCACATGATGCTCTGATACCAAGATAGCAGAGGTAAGAGAGGGGGAGAGAGAGAGAGGAGTGCACACGATATAGCTACCTATACACTAAGTTGTATTGAACATGAACATGAAGATATACATGTGAACCCCTTAGGGTTAGGGTTACAGTTTCCACTCAATGCCCTAGAGGTATGGTGCAATTTATACCATCCTCAACAAATCCATGAGTGGTCTCACTATCTGAGATAGATGTGGAAGCAGTCGTTCAACAGAGAAGTAGGGTGAAACAAACTATCACAAAAGTGTGCATAGTTATAGTGAAAGATCGGGCACTATTTGAATTAAAAGAGAACCAGTCGGCCATACCGGATGCTAAACTAGATGAGAGGGAGGCCGCACTATACCAGAATTATGGAGAGGAGCTAATCTTGAAAGCTAAACCAGCATATGAAGAACAAATGCAGAGAACATCAAGGATTAAAAAAGATTACTTGGAAGAGCTCAACTTGGGAGCAAAGTTAGAACTGAATCCAGTTAAGGTGAGAATATTTGCTACTAGAACATTCATACATGAATATGTGAAGTTGTTAATATAAGGTTGTATTTGTATGGGAGTATATGGAAATGAGGGGAATGGACCTGCCGACTCTCTGTGTTCACCTATTAACCTGAAAAATGACACCAAGCTTGTAATGAGCTCATAATTTAGCAATGGTATCAAATGAATCCAAATTACACAAAGCAAGTGAAGAAGGAGCTAGATAAGCTGTTGACGGTAGGATTCATTTACCGAACATTTAAAGTCACGTGGCTATCATACAGATGGCCAAGGAAGATAAAGATAAAACAATGTTTGTCACGAAATGGGAAGTGTATGTCAGCAATGTCATGACATATGGATTGAATACACTACTACACATGGGCCCTATTCCAACGCTTAAGCATCGAAGTTTGGGGTGCTAATCATTGATAAAAACTGCGGGTTTAGTCAAGTGTTGCTATATAGCGACTCTAGGCAAGTGTCACTATATAGCGACTCTAGGCAAGTGTCGCTATATGGCGACACTTGCTATACTTGTAGAAGGTTATTATATAGTGACACTAAGACAGTTTCCTATAGCGACATTTTATAGAGAGTGTTTTTTCCCATTCTGACCTTTAAAGATAGTTTTTTGCAATGACAAATTTTTTTATCTTTTCATACATGTTGGATCCTTTGAAAGAATAAAAGTACAAGAGCATATACATCAAGTTTGAAGCTCATATATTCATGTCCAAGTTTGAGATGAAAAAAATCAATGAAGAGCATTTACATCAATGGCTTCAAGTCTAGCACACAAATAAGTATATCTCCAACTCTATATTGAGATGATCTCCTATATCATCATTGTACTTTGGCATCGTACTTTCACCTAAGACTTGATCATCTTCTTCAATAAAGTGTGGTGATTCTTGATGATCATCATCTTCTTCCTCAATATCGTGATCTCCATCTTCCTCTTGTACGATTTCATTATGCGCATCTTCCTCTTGGCTCATATTGTGATCTTCATCTTCTTTGCTAGATCCATCTGGATCAATTGAATCTGACATTGGTAGTGGCATATCCATATCCACATCTCTATCTTCAAAATTTTGCTTACTTCGTGGTGCAACTTGGATCACGTACCACCATCTTAGATCAGAACAATCCGGATGAAAAACCACCTATATTGAAGATGGATGCCAAATGCCATCAATTATATATATATAATTATGCTTAAGTACATGTACCAATGGATCTTTAAAAATGAAATCTTCGATTAATTAAATCATTAGTATGTACCTACTCACAATGCTCAGGAAGAACAAAAGTATCACTTTCATCGGTCCAAAGTTTGGTGGAGTCTATTGCAAAGAAATCGCTACTATCTTTCCTCACTGTCACATAGGGGACCGTTGTAAATATATCTAAACCATTTTACATCAAGAATGAAAATACTAAATCATCTGAAATCAAATTCATAGATTTCACGTATGGTCCCACAATAATCCAATTGCGAGGAGAGAAGATTGGTATCCAAAGCACTTGCTCGGCTATCTTGTGTGAAGTTAGTCATGACTCCACAGTCATACATGACTCTCTTTGAATTGATGCGTTCTACATGAAAATGTCATCCATATGACCATAATGCATTGTACCTTTTGTACTGCAAAAGAGCATCATTAAAACAATGAGAATGCATTTATTTTATAGCGTATATTGCAACAAATAATTACTTAATTATGTCAAGAGGTAAGAAACTTACATGCATCATACATCTAGATGATAACTCTCACTTGCGCTCGTTTATTGTCTCTCCATCGTGTTCCGCTTTATGTAGAGCTAGTTTTAGCCAATCAAGCTACATGTGAGTGGGGAGAAGGGCGAGATCCCATGGATATGGTTGTGATCGCTTGTACATTACTCTGAATCTCTTCCTTGCATTTATTCTTTTTGCTTTGGCCACTTCATATGTCTCAATCCACTTCTGCATCTCCTTGCTATTGAGGGTACAAAACTTATTGAATTTCTCCATTTGCTCTTTGTTCATCTTTCTTTCAATCCCTTTTCCTTGGGGAACCTCGCCAATGATGCGATCATTATCCTTGTTATGCCAAGCCTGCGGCATATCGGGATCGATGGATGCAAGAAACTCCGTGATATATACTTACTCTTGCACAAGCCATCCCTCTGCCATGCTTGCTTCTAGTCTTGCTCTTTGCCTTACAAATCCCTTCAAAGTTTTCATAAACTACTCGAGAAAAACATCCACCGATTATGAATGGTACTTGCAATGGCCACAAGCAAGTGCACTTGAGTTGTCATAATTCTCGAGGGAAAGTGCTTCTCAAGCAAGCATTTCAAGCAACGCATGTACCCTGTGGGTGTTTGAAAAGAGGCAATGCCTGTCTTGACCACTGCCTCCTCTTTCTTAGAGAGGATCCATGTTGCTTTCGGGAGGACAACTTTGCGAGCATGCACTTGGGGCCACAAATGAGGCATCCTATTCATAGTGTGCAAGTCTTCTCGCACTCCTCTTGAGTCTTTGGAACCAAACAAGTGTGCCCAAATAGTAGCCCCCACATTCTTGAAGATATGCATGGGATCCAAGAGATGATTGATTTGTAATAACTGACCCCAATAAGGAAGCTCGTGAAAGATGGATAGCCTCTTCATACCATGAGGAGGCTCCTCTCCATTCACCCTTCAAGCCTAAATCTAGTCACTTGCCTTCAAATATGGTGGTGGTGGATCAAGCTGACCTCCATGCACAAGATGGTCTAGTGAAAGGTATCGAGCATGACCTTTATAAACATTTTTTCTCATATGTTCAGAGTATTGTGCAAGTGGTTTCATCAAACCTGGTCCACAAATAGGACAAGCATGGTACCCACTTGTAACAAGTTTTGCACGCATGCATGAATGTGTTAGTATAAGACATGTATGCGAAAGAGAGTCATAAAGGCATAATCCTATATTATACATGTAAAGACACAACCCGTACCTGCGCACTCTCCATATAGTCATGCATGGTCCACATCAAGATTCCCCTGACTAAAATGTCATTGGTATGTCTAGGAGCTCTGGAAATATTAAAGACCCACACTCCTCTCCATAAGATCTATAACTCCTCTATCAAAGATGCCATGTACACATCCATATTTTTGGCCTTGTACTTCCCTAGCACAAGCAGTGCAAGCATGAGGTGTCCCTTCTTTATTGTTAGCCATGATGGGATATTGTAATTCACCAAGACTATGGGCCATGTCGACCAAGATGTCGAGCGTAACCCGAAAGGGTTCACATTGTCCATGGCGAGCCCAAGATGTAAGTTTTGTGGATCCCTCGCAAAGTTTAGCCAATGATTGTCTATGTGCTTCCAAGCTACACAATCTATGGGAATCCTCAAGTGTCATCAATGAACCGATGAGATGCATGCCAAGTCATCAACTCTGCTATGGATTTGCATTAGAATATGTGCTGTATTCTTGCAATGATGGGAAAGTGTCCCAAGACCTTTACCGAGATCTGCTCACCCTACAAGTCATCTCTATATCGTGGGATGGTATCATAATCCATACCCACTATTGTTAGCATCTTCTTTGCTTCATCTCTTGATGTAGGCATGGTATTTGGTGCAGGCAACATCTTCTGGAGCAACCTATCACAATTCAAACCATACATAGGCTTCAAATAATGATGATTCTCAAACATACATGATGATTCTCAAAACAAACAATATCCAAATAATGAGACAAATTAATGCAGGAGCTAACCTCATTAAGGCCGAGACACTTGTATCCGACCACCCATACTTTGCTTGTAGATTCAAGATTGAGAGACAAGCCCATAGTTTAGACATCCTAGCACCTTCGTATAACTATGTTGATTGCAACTCTCGCATATTGACCTCAAACTCCGATATCATGTGTACATGTGATGTAGTGCCCCTAAAAATAGAATCCAACATGTCCACCATACCCTCATCATCATCTGGCACATCCAAAAGACTATAGTCCTGCTCAAAGTGTGAAGGTATATGTGCACCCTCGCCACCCTCCTCATCTTGTCTCAAGGTTTCATGTAAATATAAGATCTTGTCTCAAGGTTTTGTGTCATGTACGCATGCAATATTAATCACAAACTCAAATAGCATTGACTTACCGATGATCCATCACCACATGCAACACCAACGGTGGGTATTGGTTCGGGATTCTTCCCATACATCAACAAGTGGCGCATGACAATATGGCATTGATGTCGTACTTCTCGCTTGCAATGAGTGCAATGATAATACAACCTCTCCGTAAGCCACTCTTTGCCCCTAGGCATTAGCACATCATCTGACAAGCTTCCACTCATCCCTTCCATCTACACACCTCCAAAATCAACATGAGCTGCAAGGAAATCCATTAAGATCCAAAAAAAGCCACCCATGAGCTCCTTTCCTCTCTTCTTACAATAAGTGCCCTGAACCATCGCTATATAGCAACGCTTTGCCCTGTTCCATTGCTATATAGTGATGCTTTTAGGATATAACCATCGCTATATAGTCACTGACCAATGTTGCTATATAGCGACACTAGGGGCTAAAACCTAAAACCCCACACGATGCCATCTTTCACAACTCTATTGTAGGAAAAGCAAAAATCTCTCCTCCCACCTTATATTCGATGACCTTGCTTTCCTCCTCTCTATTCCCAACACTCCTCACCCCTACCCAACCCCTCTCTCAACACTTGTGCTCCCTCTCCACCCTTCTCCCTCTCTGCTTGTATGAAAGGAAGTTCTTCAAGAAGGTGTGTCTCTTTAAGCAATGTAGGTTCATTTTTGTGAGATTTCATTTTGTGAGTGTTGAAGCATGTTTCTCCTTGCATTGCTAAGCCTATGTGCTAATTTGCAAGCTTGATTTTCAAAGATTAAGGACAAAAAACGAGATTTAGTGAAAGAAAGAAGACTCACCTCTTCTCTTTTTGGTATTTCTCTTCCTCCTCTTTCCCTTTCTTTCATGCTTTCTCCTTGTTTGAAGGCTTATGCTTGTCCCCTCAATCCAATCCCTTTGGAAAGTTGCTTCTCCAACTCCTCCTTCCTCTAACTAGTTATCTGAAAAATGGTATGTTTCCTCTCTTTTGTAGGGCCAGTCCACAAAACACTGAGCAGGAGTTGTCTAGGTAAGAAATTGCTTCCTCTTTTTTCCTTTTTTTATTTCCATTATTTGCATTGGCCTGTAGCTAGCGCCTTAAGCGCTAGCTACAGTGATGGGCATAGGAACCCTCTCTTCCCCTCTCTTCTCTTATTCCCTCTTCTTTTCCCCTCTTTCAATCTCTTTTCCCCTCTTCTTTTTTCTCTTTTTTAACCCTCTTCTTTTTCCTCTTCTTTTTTCCCTCTTTCAATCTCTTTTCCCCTCTTCCTTCTCTTCTTTTCCCCTCTTTCAATCTCTTTTCCCCTCTTCCTTCCTCTTCCTTCCTCTTCCTTCTCTTCTTTTCCCCTCTCTTATTTCCTCTCTTTTATCCTCTTTTCTCTTATTTTCTCATTGGCTTATGTTTATACATGATCATATGCTCATATGCTCATGCATAAGCATAAGCATATGCTTTCTCTCTTTTTATCTTATGAATATGCTTTTCCTTCTCTTATGCTTATGCTCTTTTCCCCTCTTCTTTTTCCCCTCTTTCAATCTCTTTTCCCCTCTTCCTTCCTCTTCCTTCTCTTCTTTTCCCCTCTCTTATTTCCTCTCTTTCATTCTCTTTTCTCTTCCTTTCATAAGCATATGCATTTGCCTATGCTTATGCTTATGCATGAGCATATGCTCATATGCTCATGCATAAGCATAAGCATATGCTTTCTCTCTTTTTCTCTTATGCAGATGCTTTCTCTCTTCTTCTCTTATGCATATGCTCATTTGCACATGCTTATGCTCATTTGCCTATGCTTATGCTCATATGCTTATGCTTATGCTCATATGCTCATATGCTCATGCATAAGCATAAGCATATGCTTTCTCTCTTTTTCTCTTTTTTCCTCTCTTTTCTTCTTTTCCCTTCTCTTTTCTCTTCTTTTCATAAGCATATACATTTGCCTATGCTTATGCTTATGCATGAGCATATGCTTATGTTTATGCTTATGCATGAGCATGTGCTCATGCATAAGCATAGGCATAGGCAAATGTATATGCTTATGAAAAGAAGAGAAAAGAGAAGCATGAGCATGTGCTCATATGCTCATGCATGAGCATAAGCATATGCTTTCTCTCAGCTTTCCCTCATATGCTTTCCCTCCGGCTTTCCCTCATATGCTTCATAATTAATTGTATTTTTGCTTCTTACCCGCTCTTCTTTTTGTTTTTTGTTTTTTGTCTTCATGTTTGTGTCTACGTTTGTCCAATCCCCCCAAATTAGACATGGGATCATGTCACACATCCAATGAGTATGAAAACCCTCGTAGGAAGAGACATCATGATCTCTACTCTCCAGAGGACTTTGATTCCACTCAGGTGACACCTCAGGGGCCTACCCTTGCGACTACCACTAGCACGACTCCTCTCAGACCTAGCATTGTGACTACCCCTCAAGGAACTCCTTTGCTACCAGCTCATGGCTTTGTCGGGAGTCCTGAGGAGTTTGTCACATAGATGAGCGATGCAGAGGCAGCCAGATTCTTCTCTTTGCTATCCCAAAGGACCTCGTCTACACCGACGGTTGGACCTACTCGACAGCCATCCCCTCTAGTCCCGTCAACTGAGGGGTCATCACCTAGCGTACCCATTGTAAAGGAAGGAAGAGTAGGAAGGGTCGAGGCTTCTGTGCTAACTCGTGAGATGTAGACAAGTTAGCACACACATCCCTACAAGTCTCCACTTGGTCACGAGACCTAGTACCAGTCAAGGCCCTTACTCTCTCCCACTCCCTCTGCTACTCCTCGCTCCGTAAGCACTCGCAATAACACCCCTCACTCTAGATCTACCACTCCATGACTCCTCCTTTCCCACCTAAGGGCCTGTCCTATGAAATCACTAGGGCTAGAGAGATAATAGAAAATAAAAAGGGCTCACCAGTGATGGCCACCATGAGGCAGTTGATGAGCCACCACTTCAAGAGCGGCATAGCTCCTGATTGGCGGTACCAGGATGACCAAAAGAAGCAGGCAGTCATCGATAACTTGAAAAGACAATACCCTGACCCCCAAATTGGGAGTTCAATGAGGATTACATGTGAGAGCGTATGGGTGGGATCTTGAAGCATCGTAGTTCAACCTTGCATACTTCCATCGGAAAGGGGAAGGATAAACCTAGCTGGGCAGACAAAGCAAACTAGAAGTTTTTTAAGAAGGAGTACAGGGACCATCCCGAAAAGTTTGAGGGTCAGAGGAGGGCTGCGAGGAGATAGCTAGACTCCATAGGTACTTCGCACTTTGGTGTAGGTGGACGGTTGGTGTTCGAGGCAACTGTGGTAAGTCTACTTCTTCTCATTTAATTTATTGTTCTATTTGTTTTATTACATATTGCATGCACTTTATCTAACTCTCGTAAATTGGGCCCACAACAAGATACGATGGGTTGCCTTCCCACAGATAAAGAGGCGAGATGTGCATTTCACATAGAAATGAAGTCATGCTTTATTGAGATGGAGGCCATGGGAGCGATGGTCGATTGGGCTGAGGTGGCTGCCCACACGGTATAAGTCTACTCCTACTTGTAATCTCACTTTTTAAATTGTTTTATTCTTTAAGTTCCAATCTAATTTTCAATTAATATGGTTTCACTCTTAGAGTGCAAGCTCGAATGTCCCATCAGTGGAGGTGAGCCGTGATGACAAGGGATTAGGCTTACACAGCTTCGATGAGGGCCAGGGATCAGGTCTAGCTCACACGGGCCAAGGATTAGGCCAGCATGACCATGACAATGATGAGGATGAGGATGACAATTTGGATGAGCAGTAGTAGTAGTAGTAGTGTGTATATACTTTGGCATGTATATATTTCTGTATGTTGGCTCGTTTGAGTGATTTTGTATCACCCTTTTTGAAAGAGTAATTTTGTAAGAAACAATGTTGTATATCTTCGGCATGTATATGCCTTTGTCGCTCACCTCATTTGAGCAATTTTATATCACCCCTTTCATAAGGGAAATTTTGTAACAAACAACATTCTTTTGTAGTTACTTTTAAAAAAAAAAAACTGGCGCAAAACAAGGTTTGTTGTGGCCCTGTTTAGCCCCACTAATGTTTTTTTAAAGCTTCTATCAAGCGTCGCTACATAGTGGTATTTACTAGTGTCACTATATAGCAATGTTTACCAGTGTCACTATATAGCGACGCTTATATAGCGATTGTTCTTTTTCAATGCTAATAGTGACATAAATACTGACCTTTGCACCCGTTTTAAAATAAAATTTCGGTGTAAAAAATGTCGGTATTTCCATCAAAAAATGGCTTGTGCCTTGTAGTGAGAATGCACCACCAATGTTCTAGTCATGGATCCAAAAGGTCTTTGAACTATATCTGACCACATTCATGCTAGTGTTCCTGGATGACTTTAGCGTGTTCAAAAAGAAATTTGAGCACCTACATCAGTTGCAGTTGTGCTTTGAGAAGTGCAAAAGTGCCAGGTTAATCTCAAACCCAGCAAAATGTGCTTTTGCAGTAAAGACAGGAGTGTTACTAGGTAACATTATTTCAGAATAGGGAATGGCAATAGATCCCAAGATAGTGGCAGCCATCCAGAAGGCTAAGGTCCCATGGAATGTTAAGGAGTTACAAAGATTTTTGGGTCAAGTTAAGTGGCATATTCAATTTTTATAGTTTTCTAGATAGGCTTTAGCGAGTACAATAAGATACAGATGGACAAGGAAGATAAAGAAAAAACATCATTTCTCATAGAATGGGGAGTGTGCACCAGTAATGTCATGACATTTGGATTGAAGAATGCACCACCAACGTTCTAGTCTTGGATCCAAAAGGTCTTTGAACCATATCTGACCACATTCAAGCAAGTGTTCGTAGATGATTTTAGTGTGTTTGGAAAGAAATATGAGCACCTAAATCACTTGCCATTGTGCTTTGAGAATTTATGAAGCACCAAGTTAAGCTTAAACCCAACAAATTGTGTGTTTGAGGTAAAGAGAGGAGTGTTACTCGGTAATATTATTTTAGACGAGGGAATGGCAAAATATCCCATGAAAATGGAAGCCATCCAGAAGGCCAAGGCCCACAGAATGTTAAGGAGTTACATAGATTTGTGGGTTAGGTGAGGTGGCATAATCGGTTCTTGTAATATCTGTCATATGTTTTCCAACCTCCTTTATTTGGGTGCTGGAGCATAGAAAGCATTCTGATTGCTGAAAAATATCTTGGTAGTTGCCCAATACTATAGTCACCGAATTGGAGTTTGGACTTCCATGTGTTTGTGGATGCATCAAACATTGCCATTGGCATAGTCTTGATGCAAAAACGATGTAAGGGATGGTTTTAGCTAGTGTATTATGCAAGCTCGACACTCACTAGTGCACAAAGTAACTATTCTGTCATGAAGAGAGAAGGTCTTGGAATGATTTATTCTCTGGGCAAATTCTGGCATTACCTATTAGGAAACAAGATCATATTCCATGTCGATCATTAGGCACTGTGTACTTGGTAATCAAGGTGCAACCAATTGGGATATTGGCATGATGGATACTTCTTTTGCAAGAATTTGACTACACGATAGTGCATACACCTGGAAGCCAACACTTGGTGCCAAACTACCTGAGTAGGTTGGAATCAGATGAGGTACTCTGGAAGGCATCCCAAATGATTTACTAGATGTAGAGTTATTTGTAGTAGAGCCTATTTAGAGGATATATTGGTATGATAATATGATATAGTTTTTGATGGATTGGGTTTTCCCAAAAGAAATGTCTTTGGATCAAAAGAAGAGGATGGCACTGAAGAGACTCTTGGACATGAAGATAGATAAGTGTATTGAAGGTGTAATCTATTGCTTGCTCCTGGTAATTGATGAAGGATTTCCATCTGTGTATGTCCTCTTATACTTGTTTAACAATTGCCAACGGGGTCCAACGTACCAAGGAATAGCTATCTTGCATGCCAAAAGCCACATGTTAGCTTAAGACTATAACCTGTCATGCAAAATAAAACCTTTTTAAAGCTTGACATAACTCCAGCCTCTCCCCTCATCTTCATTTGCCCCCTTCCTCACACACAATTGGTGCACTCCATGGACATCATAGACACTATATGTCAAGGAGATCTCTCCCTTCTATAGTGCCTATTTTTTCCAAAGACCAACACCTTCTCGGGTAACGTGCCTTTTGTCTCCCCTATTTTGGGCTAGATCATGTGTTATGGGTGATGTGTTCTGAAGCATGAACAGAATGTGGTGCTAACAGAAGCACATCAAGGGGCATCTAGTGTTCATTTTGTAGGAGAGATTATGAAAAAAACAAATTCTAGCCAGGTTTGTGGCGGCCAACAGTTATCAAAGATGAACATGAATTCACAAAGCAGTGTTGGTACTATTAGAGGGATGGTCATCAGGTAAATGTAGATAGGATGCCTTTGAACCCAATTCTTCCATTGGAACCTTTCTAAAAGTAGGCCCTAGATTTTATGGGACCGTTTAAATGAGCAAGCCACTATACTGAGAACAAATATGAAGTGATGGCTATAGACTACTCAACTAAATGGGTGGAAGCACATGTGCTCTAGCATAATCCAGTAGCTGCACAACAAAGTTTATATACAAAAATATCATCACAAGATTTGGGTGCCCAATTGAATTAGTATCGGATCAAGGAACTCATTTTTTAAACACCACAGTAAAGCAATTGATGGAGGTGCACATGGTAGTGCTGCAAAAAATGGCCACGACGTATCACCCGCAAGGAAACAGAGGTGGAGAGTAGGAATCAAAAGGATTGGGATACAAAACTTGATTCAGCATTGTGGGCATGTAGGATGGACTTTAAACTAACTATAAGCATGACACCATTCTAGTTGGTATACGGTCTAGATGTAGTTGTCCTAATGGACATCATCACATCAAGTTTGTGGATTTTGGTAGAAAAAATGACCCCAGAGGAATCCGTGTAGTTTTGGCAAGAACATTTACTTCACTTGGATGAAGACAAGATTAAGACTCAATATACAATTTAGGTATTGGTGTATAATTCCAGGACAAAGGAAAAGTGAAGATCAAGGAGATCAATGCAGTCACACATGATAGTGACAATGACGTTCTCTTCATGTCTAGTTTATCTGCAGATTTGCTTACCACTTCAGATGATGCATATTCCCAGGATTGGATTTTGGATTCTGGTGCTTCATTCCATGTTACTCCCCATAGGGAATGGTTCTCCACTTATGATAGTGGAAAGACAGGTTGTGTGCATCTTGGAAATGACTATGCATGTGACATAGTGGGAGCAGGTGACATAAAGTGTTCTTTTGCAAATGGGTCTACATTTGTTTTGAAACATGTGAGACATGTGCCTAAGCTGACCAAGAGTCTTATTTCAGTGGGTCAGCTAGATGATGCTGGTTTTCACACCACTTTTGGCTTTCATAGTTGGAAAATTTAGAAGGGCTCTATGCTTTTGGCCAGGGGTGCCAAGTGTGGGACTTTGTATCCCTTACATGTATCAAGGGTATTTGATCATGTTGTTGCAATAACCGAGCAGCCAAGCACTTCTTTGTGGCATTGCAGGTTGGGGCACATGAGCCAGAATGGAATGAAACTCTTATGCCGTTTAGGTTATGTACCGCATTTGAGTTTCTCTCATTTTGAATTTTGTGAGCATTGTCTCTATGGGAAGCAGACTAAATCAGCCCATAAAAGAAGGGGAAAGAAAGAGTTTGAAATGCTTGATTTGGTGCATTCAGACGTATGTGGTCCCATGCCTACACGGTCATTAGGCAAGGCTGAATACTATGTGACATTCATTGATGATGCAACTAGGAAAGTGTGGGCTTATGCTATAGCTCGGAAGAGTGATGTGTTCTAGGTATTTCAGAAATGGCTGGCCTTGGTTGAGAATCAGTCAGGTAGAACGCTTAAATGCCTACGGACTGACAATGGTGGAGAGTATCTCTCTCATGACTTTCAGCATTTCTGTGATACATGTGGGATTAAGAGGGAGCTCACATCCCCTTGTACTCCAGAGCAAAATCCAGTTGTAGAAAAGATGAACCGTACCATTCAAGAAAGGTTGCAATGCATGCTTTCCAATGCAAGTCTTTCTGGTGGTTTTTGGGCTGAGGCAATGAAGACTGTAGTGCATGTGATCAATAGATCACCTATTAAGAGTTTGGATGGTGGTATTCCTGAAGAGGCATGGAGTGGAAAGAAGCCCTCTTACTCTCATTTGCGTATATTTGGGTGTGAGACATATGCACATGTGCCAAAAGAGCTTCGAAAGAAGCTAGATCCTAAGTCTAGGAAATGCATCTTTCTGGGTTATGGTGAAAGTGGAGAGATGGGCTATCGTCTCTAGGATCTAGAAGCAAAGAAGATCATACGCAGCCATGATGTGGTCTTCAATGAGAAGAAGATGCATAAGGCACCCATGAGGGATGTGGAAATGAGGAGAACCACTTTCTAGGATGTGAATCCACCTATATATGTTGATAGACAGCAAGCTTTCCATGCACCAAATGTGCAAGAAATGGTACCACCAAGTACTCCCACAGGTATACAATCAAGGGTAGATGATGGTCATCTATTGGTGGAAATGATGAGCCAAATGTGGCTGATATGCAGGTGGGACAGCAAGCTGAAATGCCCTTGAGAAGATCATCTAGAGTGTCTAGACCGCCTGATAAGTTTGTTCCAGGGGTAGACTATGTGATGCTTACTGATTGTGGGGAGCCTTCTTGCTACAAAGAGGCTATGATGCACGAGGATCAACGCAAGTGGTGTGAAGATAGTGGGAGAGACAGAAGGAGTCTCACTTGCGGCTTTCTCACATGCACAATGGGGGAATACACACAAAGGTGGAGGCTGAAAACAGTTTCCCTCTTCTTAGTTGTGAAAGCCAAAAGAACTCAAGTACAAAGAAATAGAAGAACCCTATATGTGGGTCTCAAACCAAACTCAACTAACTAAGGTGGCATACTAACTGAGCCACAAACTAGAGTAGATAAGGATAGCTATCATCCAGCTATTATTCGTGGGCGGTGTACCAACCGCATCTCTAGCTAACAAGTCGGTGACATAAATACACAACGATCACCCTGGCATATCGCGAGTGGAGCTCGATATCTCAACACTCCCCCTCGAGCTCAATCCCAATTCCTGCACACCAAGCAGGTCTCTTAACTTGCGCAGCTTCTCTGCGCCCAATGCTTTCGTGAATATGTCAGCTATCTGATCCTCTGTGCTAACATAAACTAGATCAATAAGACCTAGTAAAACCTTCTCCCGCACATAGTGATAATGCACCTCAATGTGCTTTGTTCTAGCATGAAAGACTGGGTTCTTTGCTAAGTGTATGCTGCTCATGTTGTCACAATAAATGACAACTGGCCCATCTGTAGACTAATGCATATCATAGAGTAGCTTATGCAACCAAGCTACCTCACATGCAGCCATTGCTGCACCCCTGTACTCAGCCTCTGTGCTCGACAAGGCAACTGTAGGCTGTTTCTTGCTACTCCAAGTGACTGCAGCACTCCCAAAAGAGAACACATATCCACTGGTAGATCGTCTATCAGAAATACTACCAGCCCAGTGTATCCATGCAACTGTATCTCAACCCCAGCCTCATAAAATAGTCCATACTGCAATGTGGACTTCACATACCTGAGTATGCGTCTAGCCGCATCCAAATGCGGTTTCCTTGGAGCTTGCATAAACTGACTTACCAATCCAACAGCATAGCTCAAATCTGGCCTAGTAATAGTCATGTAAATCAAACTTCCTACTATGCGTCTGTACATAGTAGGGTCTTCTAGAAGCTCACTTGCATCTGCGCTCAGCTTCACATTCTGCTCCAAAGGAACTGAAATAGGCTTACAGCCTGTCATCCCATATTTGGACAGCATGTCCAGTCCATACTGCCTCTGCAAGAGCTGTATCCCACTTGGTGATCTAATCACCTCAATGCCCAAGAAATAACGCAGCTCTCCCAAATTCTTCATCTCAAACTTCTGCCTCAATAGCATTTTCACATGAAGGATATCTTCATCACTATCACCTGTGATGATCAAATCATCAACATAAGTGACCAGCAGCATAATCCCTTTCTCTGTTTTTCTCACATAGAGTGAGAAATCTGCCTTGGAAATCTGAAAGCCAATAGTGACAAGATACTGTCCTATCTTGTCAGACCATGCTCTAGGTGCTTGCTTCAAGCCATACAAGGCTTTCTTCAACCTGCAAACAAACTCAGGATGAGTAGCATGAACATAACCTGCTGGCTGCTCCATAAAGACCTCTTCTTGCAAATCACCATGCAAGAAGGCATTCTTTACATCCATCTGATGTAAAGACCATCCCTTTGATGCAACCATAGCAATGGCTACTCTTACGGTTGCCATCCTTGCAACCGGGCTAAAAGTTTCTTCATAGTCAATGCCATATGTCTGTGCATACCCCTTGACAACTAATCTTGCCTTGTATCTATTCACAGAACCATCTGCATTGTGCTTGATCTTATAAACCCACTTACAGCCAATTGCATTCTTGTCTTTAGGCAAAGGCACCAATTCCCATGTAGCATTTGCATCCAAGGCATCCATTTCTTCATCCATGGCTTTCTCCCATTTTTCATTTCCCATGGCTTGCTCAAAAGAAGTGGGTTCTGGTTCCTGTATCACTTTGACCATATAGGCATAGTGAATGGCTATAAATCCATCATATTTCAGCCTATCCACAGGATACCTAACCCTGGTAGACCTGTGCAAAATAGGCTCACTTCCAGGTGCTCTCAAAACATCCCTGGTCTTCCTTCCTCCAGGTGTAACAACAGAAGGAATACCCAACTCATCATCAATGCTCTGCTCTGAGCCATTGGATTCACCATCCACATAAGAGTGACTTGCATTCACATCAAACATGGGCTGATCTACCTTCTCTTTTCCTTTTCGTGATACCTGCGTACCACTATCTGCATTGCTTTGAGGAGATTCTCCTAATCTCAATCTACCTGTCCATGGCGAAGTATGTGAACCACTGCTAGAGGACACTGTAGGTCCACTGATATTTTGTGATTGCTGCTGTGAATTTTGTGCAGCATTACCATTTTGTGCATCTACATCAATCATCACATTTACTGGTTTATACCAGCTACTCATCTCATCAAAAACAACATCTCTGCTCACTGTGAACTTACGTGTAGAAGGGTTATAGCATCTATACCCTTTCTGCTGCAGAGAATAACCAATAAAGATGCACTTCTCAGCCTTTGGATCCAACTTGGACCTCAACTCATCTGGCACATGAACATAGGCAATGCAACCAAAAATTTTCAAATGAGAAATGTCTGGTTTCCTACCAGTATACATCTCCTCTGGCGTCATGCCATGTATTGCTGCAGTGGGAGTCCTGTTCATTATATAAACTGCTGTAGCAACTGCTTCAGCCCAATAATAATCTGGTAGATCTTTTTCATTTAGCATAGCCCGAGATACCTCTCCAATATGCCTATTTTTCCTTTCTGCAATTCCATTTTGTTGTGGGGTATGACTGCATGAATATTGCTGCTTTATACCATGCTCCTGCAAGAACTTTGCAAACTCAATTGAGAGGTACTCTCCCCCTTCATCTGACCTTAGGCATTTTATTTGCAGGCCTGTTTCTTTTTCAACCATAGCTTTAAAAGCTTTGAAGTGCCCAAACACTTCACTTTTCTTTTTCATAAAATACACCCAAAGTTTTCTACTGAAGTCATCAATAAATGTGACAAAATAGTGATAGCCTCCAATAGATGCAGCTTTAGTAGTCCACACATCAGAGTGGATTAATTCCAATGGCTTTTTACTCTCTTGAACATGCCTAGGAAAAGGTTTCCTTGCCTGTTTCCCAAATTGACAGGCTTCACAAACCTTGTGCATTTCTGCAACCTTGAATTTAGGCAATCCTGCAACAATATTTTGGGCTTGCATTGATTTAAGTCGCTGTATATTAACATGACCAATGCGTTTGTGCCAGATATCAATATCTACAACTACACCGGTCCCATGTGCAAACATTGCTGCACTCAATTCAGGCATGTCCGCATCCAACGTAAACATCCTGCCCTTCTTCTTTCCTTTTGCTATCAAGCGACCGTTATTTTTCATATCCTCAACAAAGCATCCATGAGGATTAAATCTAACCTGCAAGCCCTGCTCAACCATTTGACCAACAGAAACCAGGTTCTTGGTGATGTTCAAGACATGAAATACATCGGACAGGTATTTCTTTTTCCCATCCTGCATAGACAAAGGAATTTTACCAATCTGCACAATAGGATGTGCAATATCATCACCAGTCTCCACAAATCTTGGCTTTTCCATTTTCCTTGCATCTTGCATCCATTCTGCATGACCTGTCATGTGGTTTGACGCACCTGAGTCAACATACCACACATCATTTCGTTCTTCTGCACTTGTCACAGAATTGTTCATATGCTGCACCATAAATAGATGCTCATTTCTATCATCACCCTGCCTACTAGAAGATGCATAATTGCCTTGCTGCAATTTTCCATTCATAATGTCATTCTGCTTTTTATAGCAGTCCTTAGCCATATGACCCATTTTGCCACAATAGTAGCATTCAACATTGCTGTTTGCATTTTGGCCTCTCTACCATCCACCACGACCTCTTTGGCTCCCCCTGCCTCTAGAGTTACCACGTCCTCCTGCATAGGACTGGTTTTCTTACGTTTGCTGCATATTCTGATTTCTACCATGGCCTGCAGATCGGCCTCCTCTACCTCTACCTCTGCCTCTGCCAGCATTTGAGTAGAAGATAGTTTCTTTTGAAGTTCCTGCTGAAGAAGATGCACCACCATTTCTCTGCTCTTCAGAAATAAGAAGAGCAATCAACTCCTCAAAATCAGGAAATTTTTCACGGACGGCAATGGATGTCCGGAACTGTGCATAATCCTTTCCTAGACCATTCAAGGTCACAGAAACTAAATCGTCATCATCCACTGGCGACCCAATGGAAGCAAGTGCATCCGCAATTTTCTTCACCTTCATGTGGTAGTCATTGATGCTCATATTTTCTCTCTACACATTGTGCAGCTCCTGTTTGAGCTGCATTTTCCTGGCTTGCGTATTTGTGCTGTACATTTTTGCCAAAGTATCCCATGCCTCCTTTGGCGTACTTGCATCCTAAATATGCACAATCATGGAGTCCAAAATACTGATAGACAGCCAGTACATAACTTTCCTGGCTCTCTCATGCCATCCTTTAAATGCCTGCATTTCCTGTTGATTGGGAACATTAGGAAGAACAGGTTCTTCTTCATTTCCTGTAATGAACTCCCAATAGCCTTTTCCCATAAGGAAATTCGTCATTCTAAACTTCCATGCTTGGAAGTTGTTCTTGTCAAGCTTTTCAGTGACAATCTGTGAAAGAGAATCAGATGCCATTACAGAACACTGCAAAATATTATGTCACTGCAAAAAACACAGCTTTTGCCTCACACGAGCAGATCTGCAAAATTGACGAAAGTGGTATTTCACCACACAGTCACTTCCTAGTGACGATTTTGCATCAACAGGCAACAAGCATGATTCTGCAACTCCCAATATCTCTGCACATAGGCATACGATGCAATTTATGTGGCAACTTTTCACCGTAGCCGCGTAGTGGTCGCACAGCCAAAACAGGTCCTTTTTTTGAGTGCCTGCGAAGAACTTCCGCCTTCAAAACGGGCCCCAAAATGGCCTCGAATCAGAAAAATAAAGTCACTAAGGGCTATGCCCTTTCCTACAGCATATACTATGCTCTCGCCACACTGCAAAGGGCATCTCAATCTGAGATAGTGCACTGATTTGAAGGACTGATATGATGGTGAAGTGATACATGGAATCAATCGTGTGATATTTAAGCCATCCTTATGATTTGACCCACACATGTGAATTCTCACTCCATTGAATATGGGCCGTCGCCTCTTCTATATCATACTAGGATATTGCCTCAACCAAGATTTCTGCTTTTGGATCCCGCGACTGAGCCATTCGTTCTCATACCCTATAAATGGGTTCATGCAAAATCCGTTAATCGATGTTGGGAATCCATTCCCATGTAGATCCATGATCTAAAAAGTCCAATATTTGAGATCCTCCACAATCCAGTATGGGCCCTGATACCTCAATTTAAGCTTGCCCGAGAATCTTCCCAATCCCTTGGACTCTCTTCCTTTTGATTTGCACCCCAATTTGCTTTCTTTTTCTTATCCTTTTGCTCTCTTTTCAGCTTGTAGCAATCCTTTTTCATATGGCCCTTCTTGCCACAGTGGTAACACTCAATGTTTCGTGCCCTGGATTTGCTACGTGACTTCCCTCTTTCTTGGGACTTCCCCCTAAACTGTGATCTGCCCCTTTGCACATTTAAGGCTGCATCCTGCTTGTTGCCATCCATAGACTTCCGTCTAATCTCCTCGGCCAACAAGCTACCCACAACATCATCAAATTTCAATACTCCACCAGGTGCAGAGTTACTGACAGCTGTACGGAAGGTATCCCATGAGGATGGCAATGAACATAAGAGAAATATTGCCTTAGTCTCTGCATCAAAATTCATCTTCTGAGCCTGAAGCTGGCTGAAAATAATATTGAATTCATTCAAGTGAGAAGCAATGGAGACCCCTTCCGTCATCTACAGCTCAAACAACCTCTTCATGAGGTAAACTTTATTAGAGGCAGTTTCCTTCTCATAAGTGGCACACAGTTTCTTCCACAAATCTTCCGTAGTCTGCTCATTTACTACTGTGAAATAAACTGACTCTGCAAGATGAAGTCTAATAGTAGACTTTGCTAATGCATCCAACTCATTCCAATCATCCTCAGACATATTTGCAGGCTTAGCTTCAATCCCTGCCAAGGGTTTAATCTGCTTCTTTTGAATAAGCACATCCCTTATTTGTTCTTTCCACAAAGAAAAGTTTGTCCCATCAAACTTTTTAATGTTGAAAAACTCCTTTTCAAACATGGAAGAGGACGCCATGATGCAAATGAAACAAAATCCCAAATGCTAGTACCTGCAAGAGAGAATCACACCAAATACTAGGTGCACCCAAATGTGTATGCCACAATAGAGTGAAATATCACCAAAATTCAAAGCTTAAAGCATCAAAAGATGCATCTGACTCATGTGCATATACTATGCATCCATATGAGCAAATCTGGCCCAAAAGAAAATGCCAATAAGTGCCAAATGACTCAAGCA
This sequence comes from Dipteris shenzhenensis, assembly GCF_047967505.1. NCBI lineage: Eukaryota > Viridiplantae > Streptophyta > Polypodiopsida > Gleicheniales > Dipteridaceae > Dipteris > Dipteris shenzhenensis. Next base: position 9,637,668 of record NC_141625.1, read on the forward strand.
TAAACACCGTCCACTGGCATATGCATCAATAATATCTCATCCAAGAGAGCATAGCACTATCAGTGCATCACCTGCAATGTGTCAAAGCTATCCCTCAGCATAAAATAGCATCCATGTGCAAAGCGTCCATAAAAATAGCATCCCACAAGGCAATTTGGGCCTATCAGCGCATCCAATAAGGATCGTAATGCATCCAAATGGCCTATAAATCATCACTGCAACCCAATGCATACCACAAATGAGCGCACACTGCTCAAACTGCAACCAAAGTGATCTGCATAAGGTATGCTCAAGAAATCATAGTCCCACGGTAATGACCACTACTAAAAATAGAACCTGAGATGCCTCAAAACATGGGCGCCCTTGCATAATCGGACTTAGCAAGAAAATCTGCAAATATCTCTCTTCTGCCAAAACTCCAAAATCCCAACCGATGAGTGAGAAATGGGATTCAACACTTATCCACTGCCATGTGGCATAAATCTAAGGTTTCAAAACCTTAGAATGAAAAATACATAACAGAGAGACGAAATCGAATACACAGAGATCTATAACTCTGAAAATCCTCCACCGAATCGTGCAAGAACTGATAGGTAGGGGTTTTTGGGCGTCCAAAACGCAATGGGACAGACGGACTTGGAAATCGTGGTCTCAATCACTGGGTCCAACACACGGGCTGAAAAACGTTTTTTGAAACAGAGCTATTTGTAAACTCCACCGGAGTGTGAATGATGAGAAACATAGAAGTTTTAAGACCTCTTGAGTCCACCGGAACTGACAGATCTACAAATGGTTGCTCCAAACTTGAGTTCCAACACCCAGGCAAAAAACGCAGAAACTGACACAATGAGTCAGAAATCCAATGAAATGATCCCAGATTCAAGAATGAAGGTGTTTCCAAGCTCCTGAAGTGAAGTGGATACCAAAAGCAAGCAATAGTTGCCTCTACAAGTCAATACGGAGTCTCTATCATCGAACGGAACAGGAAAAAGCTCAAAAAATGACTTTTTCTTTGAAAACACTTAACAGGCTCTCAAAACCACTTTGCAAAACCAAAGTGACTTTTCCAAAGGTTCCTCCAAGGTCTTTGTACACTCGGATGCAAGTAAAGTCACCCACAAAGCTTCCCACAGAGCTTCTCCTTCCTCCCACAGAGTTGCTGAGCTTCTAGGCGTTCACGCACGCTCAGCTAGATCACCCGGGCTCTATCACCCGGGCTCTGATACCACTTGAGAGTGCTCTCAACGGAAGCAAGAATGGAAGAGGGAGAGAGAGAAACAGAGAGCCACACAAGTTTTGGTGGGTGCAGAACCACCCTAATCTTCTTTTTCATTCATTTATATATGTGTTTAAGTATTGTACATAACCGGGGTAAAGGCACAATGACCTTTAACCCCCACAACAAGAATCAGGGGGTTATGTAGCACTAGGAGTATAGGTGACTGAGCAAGTGGTGTCATAAGTATTGAACTTACCATGGTATCCAGTGGCACCTACAAGGCTAGAAATGAAATGCACTTCACAACATATGGTTGGAGAATTCGTGATGCCTCAAACCACCAAATTTCATTATATGTTTAAAAATTGCAGAAACACAATAAGACAAAAGCAATTGCTATGGTTTCTTGTTTGAAGTTAGCCATGACTCCACAACCAAATGTGGCTCTCTTGGAATCAATGTGTTCCATGTGAAAAGATTCTCCATATGTCCACAATACCCATCCATAGTTCTTTTACCTATTAACACATCATGGGATGGGAAGAGGATAGTAATATATTAATGATAGTATCTTACTATTCTTAAACAAAGCATTCAATTTATCAAAAACAAGTCACTGAGCATAAAGCCAAAGTATCCTACTACTCTTATGTAGAGTATTCAATAAATTGGAAGCACTACCTCATTAGTGCTATGTTTCCTCTCTTACACAACCCATCCATAGTTCTTTTCACTATTAGCACATGGTGCGATGGAAATAGGATAGTAAGCATGGATGATTTTCTCACTTTAGTTTTGCTAAGAAGCTAAACTTTTATATTGGTGTCAAAAGTTTGTGCTCCCTAATTTATAAAGGTTGAAAGATTCATCAGGATTTGAAACTTTTGTAGGAAACCCATAGAGAGTGCCAAGTGTTAATCGAGGTAGTGGTGGGTGTGGGGGTCCCACTCCCCATCCCATAGCCACATTTTAGCACCTCTCTTTCCCAAAAGGTCCTGAGAGAGATAAGAGAGAGTGTTTTTACCACCTTATATATCCAAGGCCCATCAATCCCTCACATTTTTTATGGGATTAGTAGGTCAAATTCCATGTGTCATCAAGCGTCTCCATGAGCCCAAATTACCCATTTGTTGCCAATTAACCATTTGAGCCACACAAGGGGACACCCAAGGGTGTTAGCCCATATCCAACACCCCCGATGGCTTAAAAGGTGAGTCAACCAGACCAAAGGCCAACCCAGCCACAAACTGGGGTACACAAAATTGCATGGGGTAGGACAATCCAAAGTCCTCCCAAAGTGCCAAACACGTGTCACCACGAAATGTAGCCAACCAACCACCATTGCATGCAAGCCGCTACTACAAAAATTGTCATACTGAAAATTGTGCCATGAATCATGACCCTCCATAGTGAGGTCGCACTTAAATGCCCAATGTGCAAATCACAACTCTTTGCATAGCACACAGTCCATAGCCATATAGTCTACATGGGTCACCGCATCCTACATCAGACCAAACAGCAAATCAGGAGCCAAAGACCACTATCACATGTCATCTACGCGACAACAGTCATCAAATAGTCCACTAGAATAGCCGACTCTAATACCATGTAGGAAACCCGTAGAGAGCACCATGTGTCAACTGGGCAGTGCTGGGTGTGGGAGTCCCATTCCCCATCCCATAGCCATGAAGTATCCTCTGTCTCTCCCAAAAGGTCCCTAGAGGGATAAGAGAGAGGGTTTTAACCACCTTATATATCTAAGGCCCATCAATCCCTCACATTGCTTATGGGATTAGTAGGTGAAATTCCACATGTTATCAAGACTGCCTCCATGAGCCCAAATCACCCATTTTCCAATTAACCATTTGAGCCACTCAAGGGGGGACATAAGGGGACACCCAAGAGGGTTAGCCCATATCCAATAACTTTTGTGCAAAAATTTTAAAGCTTTGCAAGGATTACTTCAAAATTCAAAAGAAAATGTATAAACCTTTACTACATCCTATCAATATTGTGAAACTTAAAAAATGATCTCGATAAACTTTTGCCAAGATTTTATGTTAATATATAAGCATAGCTTCGATAAAAACATCCATGATAGTAAGATACTATCACATGTATAAGTGGTCTTACATGACTATGTCATCAAAATATTGGAAGCAAGTCAAGCATATCCAAACATCTTGCCATTCTTATGGAGAATATTCAATATATTTACAGCAAGACCTCATTAGTGAAAGGCCCATGGGATTGTTGCCTATATATTTGTTAGATATCAATGCTCCACTCTCGAGTAACTATGCGGGAACCAGCTAACTCTACTTGTAAGCCCCCCATATGAGGAGAAGGCATTTGAGTAGCTCAGTTATCCGATAGGTCCTGGTCTGGACACCAGATGGGGGCCATGTGTGGCCTGATGGCTAGATGACTTTAGATAGAGTGCCAACTAGGCTACATGCAAGTGCGGGAAGGCATCCCATGACTGACCGCACTGAGGGTAGATGGAGCATTTCTCAGGGCAGCCCACTCTTGGGCTATGGGGCCTGTTTAGAGCCCTAGATGATCCCGGATGGCTCTGGGCCAAACGGATTCCGTAGGTTAGTTGCTCTATTCTGTGCCATGGTTCTAACGTGTGTTCGGTGGCCTATTTCGGGATCAACCTCCAGTCGGTCGTTTTGGGCCAACTAGGTCGGTCTCCCAATTGGGTCTAACCGACTACGACTGGTGGCTATATAAGAGCAAGCCCATGAAGCCCATTATCATCACTGGCTACAGCAACCCTGATTCCTTAGCATCTAGCCTCCATCCTCTACTATTTCTAGCATGCCATCGAAGCTTCTCACATAGGAGCGCACGGCTGGGAGGCAGCGCCATCTATTACAGTAATCAAATTTTTTATTCTCCATACTATCTGCTTTTCTATCTTGCATACGAGATCCTATTATCTGTTGAGCACAGAGATTGTATTGTTTTCTTACATGGTATCAGAGCTTGGGCTCTAGCAAGAAGATTTTGTAGTGTGTTTCTATTTGCAAGCAGATTGTGAGAGATGGCCCAGCCCGCAAGACTGCGAATTCCACCATTCGATGAAAGCGAAAAGTTGGACGGCACTAACTATCCACTCTAGAAGAACTTCAAGATGAAGACCATCCTAAGCACATACGAGCTTTGGGAGACTGCTAATGGGGTGGACGTGAAGCCGGTTGCGAGACCAAATCTAGCCAATGCAGGACAATAGATAGTATAAACTACAAATTAGATTCTCACATGGATAAGAAGAAATGCAGATGCGATGTGTTCTATTGTCTGCAATGTAAGTAATTCTATCATGGCATTAATTTAACATGTCACCACACTGCGGAGGAGGCATGGATAGTCTTGAAAAATCAATACAAGACCACGAATCAGACGTGGATTCAGAATCTAGAGACTCAACTCGTGAACGAGAAACTATCTGAATCTGAAATGGCAGAGAAGTTCATCACCAGGGTGAAGAATATGCACGATTAGATGACTACGATTGGCATCACCATCATCAGTGAGAATCTAGCACGAAGGTGCATACGGATTCTCCCACCAAAGTACGACGGTCTTGTTACGGCATTGAATAGGCAGAATAGAAATCCACCCCTCAACTTTGAGGATTTCAGTGCTATGCTTCTGGAGCAGGAGATGCGTCAAAATATGAGGACTGGAGAAGATTTGGCTTTCTCGGCTGGATCAAAGAAAGGTAAGGGTAAGGACTCTAGTAACCCATCTTCTTCTGATGATAAAAAGAGAAAGAAGAAGATCAACTGCTTCTACTACAACAAGGCAGGGCACAAGCAGAATGAGTGTCGGAAGAAGATTGCAGATGAGAAGAACAAAGTAAAGAAAGAGTCCAACAACAATGCATAGGCAGTACCAGTAGAGCTGTTCGTAGCAATTGAGGATATTTGCATGGAGGAAATTCATGTACCTACAGATGAACCTTGGATTATTGACAGTGGTTCATCATGCCACATGACCAGTCAGAAGGATTGGTATACCTCTCTACATCCAGTAGGGAATGACATCCGAGTAGCAGTCAGCAATGGTGCAAAATGTCTAGCAAAAGGAAAAGGTACGATTGCTCTCAAGTCAGATGGAGTTGTAAAATAGTTGTCCGATGTTCTTTATGTGCCAGATATCAAGAGGAACTTGTTGTCCATTTCTGCAATCACGGATCAGGACCTCAAAGTTTACTTCGATAAGAATGGCGCACAGATTTTGGATCTTCAAGGGAAGGTCATTGGTAAAGGTACACGGCACAATAACATCTATGAACCCTTAGCTTTCAGTGCTCGAGCCGATGTGAGCAACACTAAGCTGTGGCATGAGAGGTTTGTTCATCTAAACCTTAGTTCTTTAAAGGAGATGCATAAAAGTGGAATGATTGCAGACCTACTAGAAATTACAGATCTGCCCGATGTATGTGAAGCTTGCATGATGGGCAAGCAGCATCGGCAATCCTTTCCTAAAGAAGCCAGCAGGGCAAAAGCTCCTCTAGAGCTCATTCACATGGACCTCTGCGAAAAGATGGAGATGGAAGCTTTGGGTGGTTCCTACTACTTCATGACGCTAATCGACAACTATAGTAGAAGGATATGGATATACTTTCTAAAGACTAAAGATGAGGCCTTTAGTAAGTTCAAAGAATGGCATGTAATGGTTGAGAAAGAAATGGGGAGGAAGGTGAAGAAGTTGAGATCAGACAGAGGTGGAGAGTTCACATCATGGAATTCGAAAGTTTCTGCAAAAGTCACAGAACAACCGCATCAATTGGAGGAGGATGCTTCCTTCCCAAACAACCAGGACCAGGATATCCATCCAGTACAACCACCAACAGTAGACCGAACTCCCCCAATGGTGCTTGGGAGGATTTAAGATAAAGAAGAGGAAGAAGAGCCTACAGAACAGCAACAGCCATTCCCAAAGTGGGTAAAGCAACTTTTGGATGGCAGAGAACCTCCAGCCATTGAGGAGGAACCATCCGAACACCGCCGGTCCAAGAGATTAGAGGAGCAAAGAAGGGCATAAGAACACTTGGTCAACTACGCTTTGATGACAGAGGTGATCCGTGCTGAAGAACCCAAGTGTCTTGAAGAGGCACAGGGTGATGATAGGTGGATGGAGGCTATGCAGTCAAAGTATGGCTCCATAATGAAGAACAACACTTGGGACCTTGTGGATCGACCATCAAAATGCAAGGTAATCAGCACCAAGTGGGTGTACAAGACCAAGTACAAGTCTGATGGCACGCTCGTGGCAAAAGGATTCACACAGATACATGGTTTTGATTATCAAGATACTTTTGCTCCCACAGCTCGACTAACCACAATTCGTAGTGTTTTGGCTTTAACAGCCCAGGGAAGTTGGCCCGTGTTTCAAATGGATGCAAAATCTGCCTTTTTGAATGGAGATCTCAAGGAGGAGGTATATGTGGAACAACCACTAGGTCTTGTGATCCCGAGTTCAGAAGGTAAAGTGTGTAAAGTGAAGAAGGCACTTTATGGGCTAAAACAGGCCCCACGAGCATGGTACCAGCAGATTGATGCCTACTTTCTACAAAATGGGTTCAGGAGGAGCCCCTCTGATGCAAATTTGTATAACTAATTTAGAGAAGGAGGTAGGTGTATGATCGTGGTCCTTTACGTGGACGACCTTGTCATAACAGGGAACCATGAAGAGAAGATCTCGCAGACAAAGCATGTGTTAGGAAGAGAGTTTGAAATGACAGACCTCGGACTGATGCATTTCTGTTTGGGGATTGAAGTTCGGCACGAGCCAAAACAGATCTTCATCTCACATCTGAAGTATGCTGGAGAGATACTGAAGGCATTTGGCATGGTTGAGTGCAAGATAGTTGGCACCCCTATGGAGGTTGATGTGAAGCTCTCAAACGAGGATTCATCACCACTGGTGGACGAAGCGAAGTACAGAAGGCTTGTGGGTAGTTTGATTTACTTGTGCAACACGCGGTCGGACATCAGCTTTGCGACTGGTGTACTAAGCAAGTTTTCCAATAAGCCTCGGGAGAACCATTGGAGGGCAGGGATGCAAGTGATGAAATACATCAAAGGCACACTTGATTATGGCATCACCTATACCAAGGGCAACACCTTGACCGGATTTTGTGACTTGGATTGGGCAGGAGACGTGGACAGCAGGAGATCAGTGACAGGTTACTATTTCTCACTTGGATCTGGAGCTGTGTCATGGGTCAGCAAGAAACAACCCACAGTTGCTCTTTCTTCTACCGAGGCTAAGTACAAATCAGCATGTTTTGCCTCTTGTGAGGCAGTGTGGTTGAGGAGAATTTTACGGGACATGGGTGCAGTGTAGAACAAGCCTACGTAGTTATCAAGTGACAATCAGAGTCACATGGCAATTGCCAAGAACCCTATGAACCACGCTCACACAAAACACATTGAGATTCAATATCGCTTTGTACGTGAGCTCATCATGGATGGAGAGGTCGACTTGGTGTACTGTCCGACTATAGAGAATGCTGCGGACATCTTCACGAAGGCTCTTGGAAGAGACTTGCTGGAGAGGCATCTTCATCGACTTGGCATTGGGTTGAAAAAGTAAGTTCACTTGTGGGTGGACATTGAGGGGGGGTGTTAAATATCAATGCTCCACTCTTGTGTAACTACGTGGGAACCAGCTAGCTCTACTTGTAAGCCCCCCATATGAGGAGAAGGCATTTGAGTAGCTCAGTTATCCGGTAGGTCCCAGTTTGGACACCAGATGGGGGCCATGTGTGGCTTGATTGCTAGACGGCTTCAGATAGAGTTGGCACACTACCAACTAGGCTACATGCAAGTGTAGAATGGCATCCCATGACTGATCGCACTGAGGGTAGATGAAGCATTTTTCAAGGCAGTCCACTCTCGGGCTACAGGGCCCGTTTGGAGCCCCAGATGATCCTGGATGGCTCTGGGCTGCTGAACGGGAACCGTAGGTGAGTTGCTCTATTCTGTGCCACGGTTCTAACGTGTGGTTGGTGGCCTATTTCAGGACTGACCTCCAGTTGGTCGTTTTGGGCCGACTGGGTCAGTCTCCCAATTGGGTCTAATCGACTATGACTAGTGGCTATATAAGAGCAAGCCCGTGAAGCCCATTATCATCACTGGCTATAGCAATCCTGATTCCTTATCATCCAGCCTCTGTCCTCTACTATTTCCAGCACACCATCGAAGCTTCTCACATAGGAGCGCATGGCTGGGAGGCAGCACCATCTATTGTATCAATTTTATAGTAATCAAATTTTTGATTCTTCATACTATCTGCTTTTCTCTCTTGCATATGAGATCCTATTATCTGTTGAGCACAGACATATTGCTTTCTTACAATATTCTTACATGACTCTGTCATCAGTATATTGGAAGCAAGTCAAGCATATAGTGAAACTATCCTACTATTCTTATGCAATATATTGGAAACAAGACCTCATTAGTGAAAGGCCCATGGGAACATTGACTAAAAAATGAACATGATAGCTCACCACTTTGTTTTCTATAGTAGGATAGTTTAGTTGTGCGTTTGACTTGCAAATGAGTCACAGAAGAATGCCTATAATGACATCTTAGCTTTTTCCTACTATTCTTACACAAAGTATTCTATCTAGAACTTGAAATCTTTCTCGTCAAAGTCTCCCTAGAAATAAAAAGTGGTGAGATACCATCTTCATTTTCTAGACCAATTTCTCATGGGAATTTCACTAATGAGGTCTTTCCTCCAATATAATAAATATTATACTTTGCTTCCATTAGTTTTCTCATCTATACTTCTCCATCGTCCTTTTCTCAAGAGCATGATTGTTGGACTTTCACTAACATTGGTGACCTGAGGAAGACCTAATTTAAACCTATACGGTGAGCAGTATGCGACTAGCTACCCTTGCATTTGGACATTGGAGTCCCGGCCATAGGTCTGAATCTAGTTGATATCGGCTTGGAGGCTAGTGGGAGTGCAGACCCATGGCTGAGTTCATCAGGCTTTGCTAGTTGATTCACTTCATCGTCTTGTGGATAGTTTGTGGACTCAGTGATGACCTAGTACCATGCCTGGAAGTTGAGCAAGATTGGGTGGGTAACAAGGGTCTAAAGATCGGAAGGATGGAGGAGGGAGAGGCTGGTGGGCTGAAGATCGAGGGAGAAATATGACATGGCGAGGATGGGGCGACAATGGTTGGGATTGCAGAGGCAGAGGATGGTTTGGAGTGCGTTGAGTGAAAGAGGGGCGGTGAGGTCTATGTGGAAGATCACGTTTTGGATCCAGAGTGCGTCAAAGTGCATTTGGGTATTTGGGGGACGGTGCATGGGGCGAGTGTGTAAGTGTTGAATTGTGCGGAGATCTCCCAATACATCTGGAACTCTTGCTGCTCCCTGTCTTCCAATGTCGATTCCTCTGGGTGGATAGACATGCATAGGCTCTCATTTTCTACCTACATGGTGATTGTGAGGGTGTGCTCCTATGCTAGGAGATCCTGGAGGGTTTGGATCTATATGTCAGATGCCTCCTTGAGTCTAGCTTACTGCTCCTCAACTTGTGCCCTGCGTTCTTCCACGGCACGAAGCCTAGATTCTGCCTTATCCAATTGGTCCATGAGGGTCCAGACCAAGGATTGGACCAAGGATTCACTGGCAGAAAGCTCATCCCTGAGCTTGGTGAGGGAGACTTCCAACTCTTCGGCCTTGGCCCGATATTCCTCTCCTCTGGTGGTTTGCCATGTAGCTTGTGTGGTGACCATAAGCATGTGGCTGTTGCACGCACTGAGTTGTGCCTAGAGGAGAGAGGATGATAGCTGGGAGGCGTGCTCTTGCCTCCTCTGCAAAATTGTTCACGCCACCTATGGGAGCTAGGCCATTACATCCAGTAGCCAGCTGGAGCTCCATCTGATCGACGGGTGAGATATGCTCGACTAACATGGTGATGTAGTTGCCCACGGTTTGGTACTAGGGTGCACTACTAGATTGGAGGGCTTTTGTGAGCCCAGCCGATGGGGACGAAGAGGATCCGATGATGAAGGAGGCGGTCTCCTGGGGGTGGGCAAAAGCTTAGGCCGAGACTTGGGGAGTGGCCTGAGTGCCTTGGGCTCCAAGGTGGAGACCAATGTGTACTATATTGTTCCCTGGGAAGTCATTCACATTGATGGGATCTTGGGTGGTGGCCTTGCCCTTAGAGAGCAGAGTGGCATGCTCAAGACATTGCTACCTTATGAGGAATTCTCACACCTGGCAGTCTTTGTATTGGGCACACAAATGGCTGTCAAAGGGTGGCTGAGTGGGATGGTTGGAGGGGGTGGCTCTTGGATCTATCATTGGTCATTTAGGTTAGGCCATTGTATCCTCTTCTTCTATTGGCACAAGTCCTATGGCTACTTTGTCGGCTAGCCCATATCCAATCGGTGGTTGTTGTTGTAGCATGTGGTAGAGCATTGGCATATATAGCATGGGGTTGCCGAAGACCTTATCATGAGTCTTGAGGTCTTCCTGCGTTTGAGTGTAAAAGTAATCCACCCAGTTGATCACTTGTGGCACTGCCAATCTTGTGAGGATGTTGAGCATGATGGATTGGTGGTGGTCCGTATGCTTGACCTAGCCACCAATGGAGCATGCGTGCTGATTTCTCCAACTTTGTCTTGTTGATTTCAGAGAAGTGGATGCGGCCCTTACTCTTCCCAATCATAGTTGTTGCAGATCTGGCCGAGGGCTTCGTGCAGCTTTTACTTCTGGGAGTACTTTTCTGCAATGATGGGGAGGCCGAAGGCAGTGTGCACCACATCTAGATACAAGTGGTGGAAGTGGGCGGTGCTTGTTGTGTCGCATAGGATGCCGACATTGGTGTTTGAGTTGTAGGCCTGGAGTAATTCCTCGAGCAGATTCATGTCGGGGTGACAAGGAAAGCGGTCTGCAACGGGTCCAAGACCTATCAGTGCTAGGGAGGCTTACACCTTTGGGTCCTTGAGGGATTGGTACGTGGCCTGTTTTGGTAGTGGAGGGTGTAATCATGCCCCTTGTAGGCGTATTTGGAGTGGATTGCACAACAGTTGAGTTGTTGCAGCTAGGGTTCTCCAAGCAGCGAGTGCATCCGGGACCACAATCTTGTCCTCCCCTTACATTGGAGCTAGGGTACGCTTCCTAGACGTCTTGGAGGGAGTGTTCATAGCTACTACTGTTGATGGTTCTAAGTGGCTTGCTACATCGAGATTTTCTCCTCTATTTGCAAATCCTCTGTTGGAACCTTAGAGGGCATCTAGATTGTCCCTGAGGGTGTACTCTATGATTCAAAGGGGCCGGTGGGCTATGGATTTGGCGGGTGGAGGCCAAGTTCCGTTTTGAATTTGAAGGATCCATAGAGAAAAAGGAGGGCAACTACGTGAGAGAGTCATGGAGGAGGATGAGTCTGAGGACATTCAATGGGGGCTATTCTAGGCTAGAAGAGGGCTGAGGGCTGAGGAAGATCTGGCAAAAATTTGACAAAGTTTTACTCTTTTGCAAAGGTGACAACCCGGGGGGATCGGGGGGCCTTTTATATTTTTTGGTATCCCTACAACCGGAGGGATAGGATAAGGCAACGGGTCATGGGGATAGAAGTTACAGCGATGGATCGGCAGAATAATAGAAAAGGCAATAGCCATGGGGTTAAGAGGAAGGTGACGGTCGGTGAAATAACAAAAAAGCGACGGTCATGGGGATAACAGGAAAGCGACATCCGTGGGGATAATAGGAAAATGACGGTTGTGGGGATAGCAGGAAAGCGACAGCCATGGGGATATAAGGAAAGAGACAGGCATGGGAATAAGAGGAAAGCGACGGCTATGGGGATAGCAGATGTCAAGAGAGAGGGTGGGGGGGGAGGGGAAGGGGAAAAAAGGTAAAGAGGGAAAGAGGGAAAGAAGGTAAACGGAAGAAAAGGGACAAAAGGAAGAAAATGGGGTTGTTGATGCTGAGGGTGTCATGCAAAGGGAAAAATAAGGTGAATGGACTCAGTGGTGCATAGACTCGTGATGTCACTATGCAAGGATCCAAAAGCGGAAGAAAATGCACAGAAAGTGTATTGGCCATATTAACTTAATGCTGACCATGAATGTGAGTGTGCATTGGGATACCAAGGACTCGTGGCTACTAGTGCACATGGGTATTATGCCTATCGTATGAACTCACCTAGACCTGGACTTGATGATCAAGTGGAATGCAATGGCGATGAATGCCGAGCAACAGCATACCGTGTCATTAGCCTTGTGCATCACCCTAGTTGTCAGGTGTGCACCGATGCTGCTATATTTCCTTGAATATATCTTGGGGTAAGGCACGCAGGTTCTTGTGTGGCTGTAACTGGGGTGGAAATACACTACGTAGCTTCTCCTCAACCCAAGGGCACACCTACATGAGAACATTAGGCATGGGTTAACGGGCATCCAATATTGTGCTAAGTGATGCATACCCATTTGAGGACATGCTCCATAACTTTTCTTTGATTTGAAATAGATTGAAAATTTGGAATCCAAACTAGTGGGACTACTACAAAGTGGTCTTAAAACATTGATAGTTGATATTGGTATATAGATTCATCCTAATGGAAGAAGTTGAAAATGTGCAATTTGTGCATTGTTTCTTTTTCCATGCACTTGCTTGCTATATGGCTCATAAGCATGCCATAGGTAATTGCATTTCATAATACACAGAATCAGACCCAATAGCATGCCCTTCAGCTTATTTGTATTTTGAAGAATTTTAGACCACATTGCACTTGTTTGGGGTATCCAACTTTGCTAACATGCATCATCAGAGGGGGGAAACCTGATGACTGAAGAATGAGCGGCTAATAAGTGACAATCAATGATTGGATGCACTATTAACACAAATCGGACATCGACAATGTGTATGTAAAGATGTGCCTGATAACTGCTAATTATTCCCAGTAGGCATATGATGCACAAGCCGCCTTGCAACATATTGAACAAGGAGGCTTTTAGTCTTGACAATCAACCACCATTTTGCTGGCCTCACCATGTGCAAACCGTCTGCAATACCTACACAATTATAGTTCAACATGGATGGATCATGTTGTCCAATCCACCAAGATCACTTTGACAAGGCCACATGATATTATGTTCACCCTTGTGATCATCGCTTTCACTTTTCTTGTATCGTGAGTACTCTAAAGGTGAGAAGTGCATGTGAGCAACCTACTATCCTGATCTGAGGCTACATAGAATGGTATGACATGCTTGGCATCAGAGCAACCTACTATCCTGATCTGAGGCTACATAGAATTTAAATAATCAGGAGAGAAAAATATTGTATACAACTTGACATATAATATTAAACCATTTTTTGATGTCTAATTGATTTGCAAGAATTGTGTTAAAAGTTTGTTTCAATGGTGTATCGAATCAATATTTGTTTCATATTCAATTCTCATTAAGTTTGTTTCTTGCAAATTTTGAATTTTCACACCTCCCACCCATCGCATCTTGGAATATTAAGTACTTGTGACCTGCCCCCAACCTGCAAATGCCTTGCAACCTACACGCACCTCAACGTGACCTTGCACAGACTTTGGTTTGGCATTGTCTTCTTCTGGGTAAGTTGTCTTCTATTCTTTGCTCACCTCACAAGCTAGCTTATTTGGATCTATTCTAGAGTGATGGTGGCCATGGCGTCAATGGCAGCATGCAACTGGCCATGGCTTGCAAGAGAAGCAAATAGAGGCTACAAGATAGGAAAGCTAAAAAGCCTGGTCAAGGACAAGGAATAAATTGTGGGTCGAGGAAAGCAATGGCACAATATCAAAATGGCAATGGAAGACACTTTTGCAACATTTGCGAAGGGAGAAACAATGAGAAGGAAGAAGACTCCTTGCAGAGCAGCAGCAAGAAGCAGTTGTTGCACGCATCCGATCTTTGCCATCAGAGCGAAGAACACAAGTTGTGGTATCACAATTGATGGGAGCATTTGAGGCAGCAACATCAATCCATTTAGGTGAATACTAGTCTTTATTCTTCACAAGATTTAGCCTGCACCCTAAAGTTCATAGAGTAACAACCCTACCAATACCTCGGGAGATGAATGCCCAAGAGGCGATGCTCTCTAACCTGAGAAATGGCCTACAAAAAGTGAAAGGGGTGCATAGCTTAGATCAACTAGCTGTAAAGAGGGCGACATTAGCTATGTTGGTGTCCCTTGAAACAATGGAGAAACAACTTGGGTGCACAATGTTAAAGATGTTGTCAATCAAAAGGACCAACGTGGTTCTAGCGGTGGTTGAGGTAGAGCAGAAGCAATGCATGATCATCCCGATCTAAGAAGTCTCTGGGCTTCAAACAAAACACAAGAAAAGGAGAGACAGCCTAAGTGCAAAAGTCATTGCTAGAGTGACGACGTTTTAGCACAAAAATACAAGAGTTTCTCTAAATAGAAAGGAAATCTATGAAAAGTGGACAGGACGCAAGGTGTTTAACAAGCACATCATATGCATGCTTGATAGAACGTAGGTCAATGGTGCCTAAACCAGCCCGGTGGTTGTTTGTGATTGAAATTTGGGATATTTTACTTGTTTTATTTATTGAACCAGGCTCGGACTAAATTTGATTGTCCTAAACCAGCCCAGTGGTTGGAACATCATGCAACCGTAGGTTGGTTCAGCTCAAACACTAGTTATGTGATTGTATTGAACCAGTGTGGTTGAACAGACATTAGTTGTTGACTAGCCCGGTGGCATGGTTGAGCAGAAATTAACAGCAATATATTTCATAACAACAGAAAAGCAATATATTATTATTTTACTAAACCAGCCCAGTGGTTGGAACATCATGCAACCGTGGCTTCTTCAACTCAATCACCAATTATGTGATTGTCCTGAACCAGCGTGGTTGAACAGACATTGGTTGTTGACCAGGTCGGTGGTTGAAATTAATGTGTTTCTTAACTTTCCAAAACTTTTGAAAGCCCCACTGAAAGCTCATGCACAACCCTATCATAATCTTGGTGTAGGGTCTTGTAGCTTAATCTTTGAACTTGCAAAAGTGGTTCTAGATAACAACCCCCACTGTGACTGCTGCAACTTGCTCCACCGTGGCTGCTCTCTGCATCCTTCTTGGCTTGGAGAGTTGCCTCATTGTCTTCTCCACTGTGGCTACTCTCTGCTCCATCCTTCCTGGCCTTGAAGCTCTCTTGCAGCTCCTACATCATCGCTCTGGTTTCTACATTCTCCCTTTTCAGTTCATCCATCATCTGGTCTTTTTCAATGTTCAATGTGTTCTAAATGTTGCAGAATTGTTTGTAAAGAGCCTCCTTTTTTAATCTCCGATCATCAAGATCCTTTCGCATCATTCCTAGCTGCTTGTCCACGATGTCCCCATCAGTTCTAACTTCTTCAAGCCTATCTCGGAGCTCCTTGATGCGCTTCTTTGCTTCTTCTCTTTTATGCTTTCCATGTCAACCATTTTTGCAGCAACCTCAGCTTGCTCTTGTGCATGCAAGGCCCTCACTTGTGCCTCCTCTACCTTGGCTTGTGAACCCTCCCTCAGAATTTTCTCAAGTTGCGCTACCTTTGCTGCATCAGTGTCTTTTCTTGTAGAAAAGTCACCTTCTGAGAAATCTTCTTATCGTATTGCTCAAAAATCCCTTTGAGGGTAGATGTCATCAGGTGCATTGCAACCCTAGTGAATTGAGATGATAATTTGGATTTGCCATCCATGCAATTCTTCCAGCTGGTTATCACGCTCTTGGAGATCACCCTTGAGAAAGAGACATCACATCCTTTCAATTGCTCTACTGCTACTTGAACCTACCAGAATTTCATGGTTCCTCCCGTATTAGGAAAGAAGTGCATTGTCTTCTTCTCTGCACATCCTAGAGGTATTTTGGCAAGCTAGAAATCTTGACTCCACCATCTTTACTAATTTGAGCATTGGGATATACATCTAGAATATCTTGTCTCTTTCATTGCTTCTCGAAGAAGTGTGCTTGTAAATTGCCTCCAGGAATGCCTAGCATATTTTCAATCATGCTTCTAGTGATGGTTTTTCTAACCTTGACAGACTATTTGTCCCTCCTTCATGTTCACCTCATGTACCAACCTAGTGAAGTTGCTGAGAGCATCCAAATTGGGCTTTTGAAGAGTGAGTGAGGAGCTCCCACGTCACGATTTCAAGATCAGGGGAGGAGATGCTCTCGCAATGTGCTGCAAAGGGGGAGGAAAGATTGTGTGAGGAGCTCCCGGACTGTGCAGGGGGGGAGGAAATATCATGTGAGGAGCTTTCAAAATGTGTAGACACATTTTGGAGCTCGGTGTGTCGAGGGGATCCATCATGAGAGGGGATAGAAGTTGCAGAAAAAGTGCGAGAGAGAAACGGTTGAGAGGGATAGAAGATGAAACAATGAAAAAAGTTCATGATTTACATATGTGTTAATTACTGCCATCTTTCGTTGGTGGTGGCATCTAAGGTTACCAACCACGTTCATGGTGGTGGCTAAGATTACTCACCTGTCCGTTACCACCATCGGGCCAATTACCACCACCACCAAGCTTGCATGCATGATTAGTAGAGTGCAGTTAATTATTACAAGTCATCGGGCTTGCATGCTCAGTAGAGTGCATGGTAATGAGAGTGATTAGAGGTAATTAGGCTTCATGATTTACTTTTGTGGTAATTACTGCCCAGTGGTGGTGGCTCTCATCAGCCACGTCTATGGTGGCAAAGATTTCACCAGGCTGGCAGTTAATTACCAGCCACCGCAGTGGCCCGCAATTACTCACCTGCCAGTTACCATCATTGGGCTTGCATGATCAGTAGAGTGCAGTTAATTTCTAGTCATCACTGGGCTTCCATGCTCAGTAGAGTGCATGGTAATGAGTGATTAGAGGTGATTAGGCTTCATGATTTATGTTTGTGGTAATTACTGCCCAATGGTGGTGACTCTCATCAGCCACGTCTATCGTGGCTAAGATTCCACCGGGCTAGAAGTTAATTACCAGCCACCATAGTGGCCTACAATTACTCGCCTGCTTGCTACCACCATAGGGCTTGCATGATCAGTAGAGTGAAATCAATTATCAGCAGTCATCAGGCTTGCATGCTTAGTAGAGTGTAGTTAATTTTACCACAGTTAATTACCAAGACGATGGCGTTTGCTTCATGATTACTAGCCACATCATAATTAATTTCCATTGCTGTCGATGGCGAGGTGGCACCTAAGGTTCCATTGCTGGGCCTGCAATTAATATGGATGGTACACCAGGCGTCCGTGCCTCCAGCCACCACGGTGGCTCGAACTTTATAATATATAAGATCCGTGGCATTTGGCATTTTGCTACGTTGCTATCATCTACCCCTACTCTGCTACTTTGCTCCATGCACCTTCCTCTAGCTCTCTTCTGCCCCTGCTCTACTTTGCTCGAAGCTCCCTCCTCCAACTCTCATCACTCATCTACTCCCGCGTTCATCTGCTCCATTGCTCACCCACTCATCTTCACAATGCCTATTGTAACTACTACCACCCCTCAATGCAATGTGATCCCAATGTTATCTGCCTTTGTATAAGGTGATTGCACTCTATAGGATTGGAAATGCTAGCTCTTTTGGACACCCTTTATTCCCACATGTCACCAGCTTGGATGGCATGTGTAAAGAGGGCCTCTATATGGCTATGCTGTATGGATTCCCCCTAGACGTTGACGAAGCACTCATGATTTTCACTGCAGAGTACTCTCGTCTTGTTGGGGGGACGTAATCTGAGTCCTAGCAATGTGCATGGTCTTCGGCCTCTCCATTGTCTCCTCCGTTGGCTCCCTAAAAAATTCAAATGCAGCAAGTTGGGCTAGCGCAATACTGAGTTGTACAAATATCCTCTTGCTCAAAGAGGCTCATAACCACTCAAAAATGGCTGGATGTAATCTTGTGGCCTCTAAGGCTCTCAGGGATCTTTTGGCTCGCTAGATGTAATCTTTTGGTCTCTAAGGGTCTCAGCAATTACTGAGTTTTGGTCTCTAAGGGTCTCAGCAATTGCTGAGTTTTTACAAATGTAATCTCTTTTGTTCAATTTGAGGCTCTCAATATGCACTGCTATTAATTTTTATATAAACCACTCAGAAATGGACATTTCTTGTTCAAAGTTTGCTCAATATAAGTTGTTAGTTTTTATATAACATGTTATTAGATGTAGATGTAATCTCTTTTGCTCAATTTTTACGCAATGAATTGTAGTTGATTATCTGGATGGCACCATTGGGCCTCCAGTCACCGCAATGGCTTGAAATACTTTTGCCCTCATTTAGGATTTATTGCAACAAGGACTAAAATACTAGTAAAGTAGGACTACAATTTCCTTGGTTTAGGACCAAAATAGCACTAAAATGGCTCCAACAACCAACCGCGGTGGTTGAATGGAGATACATCTAGAAAAATACAATTAAACTTTTAGAAAATGCAAGACCCCTCAAGGGCCATATCAACATGCATTATACAATATCCAAGATGCCACTGGATAGATAGGGCATGTCGATATGGCCCTTGCTCCTAAAGGGGACCCCTCAAGGGCCATATCATCAATTGCATTTTCCTTGGTTGCACAAGGAAACACATTTTCCTTGGTGCACTAATATAAAACTCTAAGAACCAGCACGGTGGTCATCATAGATCTCCTTCTGTTTGCCAGCACAGTGGTCGTCATAGATCTCCTTCTGTAATAAGTAAAAATAGAAAACAGAGCCATAACTCCAAGAACCAACGTGGTAGTCACTCCAAGCCAACCTTGAATTTTCCTGATTTGTATGGGCACATCTCCTTCTGTTTGCCAGTGCAGTGGTCATCATAGATCTCCTTCTGTAATAAGTAAAAATAGAAAACAGAGCCATAACTCCAAGAACCAACGCGGTGGTCACTCCAAGCCAACCTTGAATTTTCTTGATCTGCATGGGCACACTGCCCGGTGATAGGTGGCAAAGCTATTGCAAAAGGCTGGGCGATGACAAGTGGTCAGGCCAGAGACTACGCTGCGATGGTGTTCAGAATGATAGATTGCATCTCATTATTATGCCAAGAACTAGTATATGCTCATATTTTGATTTTGTTTTATTTGTGAGGGGGAAGTGATGGGTATAAGTCATACTCTATGCACATACTTATTTATGTTGCATCATAGGTCACTAAAACATGCTTGCATTTTAATTCAAAAGTCCAAATATATTTTTTAAAGTACTCTTTGCTTATGTAGTGCAATTTAAGAGGGCATGTTAAAATTATGGTAAACTGCACTTCACTTGGCAAAGTCATAATAGGACCAAGTGTATCAAAGAGAGAAACCCTTATGCACATAGTTGTGCATATAGCTCATTTCTTCTTTGTCAATGTAGTGTACAAGTAACCACGTATGTGTGCACTCCTCTCTCTCATCCCTATCTTCAAATAAGGTTGAGGAGTATTGTAGCTTTTGGAGGTGACCATGGATATGACATTTTACATAACTTCCTTAATCTATGCTAATTGAAAATTTTTAGTCAAGCTTTATAGGAATTGTGTTTGATTTCTATCCTTCTTTATAGGAACGAATTCTGAACCCGTGCTTTGCACAGGCAAAGATGCATGACCATCCTCAACTACTCCCCATCTGAAGGTGGATCTTTGATTCTTAAATTTTGGCTCTTAACCCATGGCTCTGAGACCTTCCATCTCCTCCTTTGATTCCATTCACCTTCCATCTCCTCCTTCCTCTTGAAGGTGACCTTCCATCTCCTCCATTCCATTGACCTTCTATCTCGTCCTTGCCCCTAAAGCTATCTCTTGTCATTCCACCTCCTCCCCCCTCCAAGCCTCCATCCAAGAGCTCCTTCTTTATGACACAAGGCAGGCTCTTCTCCTCCAAGCTACCACCTATCCTCTCCTGTTTTTTTGTCCATGGTTAATAGGTTAAAGATTGTGTTTAATTTATAGGAATTGTGTTTAATTGATATCCTTCTTAAATGGTGGGTTGGATTACACCCTCCCATTTTGGTCTTTAGTTACCTCAAAGCTTTTCAACAAACCAATTATTCCCGTATGCACCCAAACTTCAAAAGACATAGGGATAACTCTAAGAAGAGATTAGTGGAGCTTGGAAAAAACATTGTACATCTTTCTACATGCACATTGCTAAGAGCATATCACAATTTTATTGTCAACTTACATAGACTCATGCATATTGTTGATGCCTTGTAATTAGATGCCAGCCATAATTGTAGTTAGATGCCATCCATAATGGTAATTAGATGGGATATATGCTTTTTATCACTCCAAGAAGCAAAGGTAAAATTCACAAGCCTACAAGATTGAAAGGAATGTATATAGATGACGACTCATTGTAAAGAAATAAAATTGTCAGATTTCACATTGGTCTTCACTTGACAAAGTGCATGAGAAGCTAGCATTGTTCAATGAATGGGCTATCAAAAGATGTCCATTGAGTTGGATAGATGAGCTAGTTTAAGTAGCATAGTTCAAGGAATGGGAATCTAGTGTAGTTCAATTGAAAAGATGCATGAGAAGCTAGCATGAGAAGTAGGAATGGGTTGTCAAAGGATGTTGAGTAGATGAGCTAGTTTAAGTAGCCTTGATAAGCCAAAGTTCATTTCACATTTGAATGGATGCTACAATCATGAGACAAGGAGTATGCGATGCAATAGTTGTTGTATTGTGAGAGTTGAAGCTTACTGTAGGCAATGAAGTCTTAGTACTCGATAAAGAATGGGAGCAAAACAATATTTTCATGCCACCCAAATATTTACGAAGCCCTTTAACAAGCTTAATAGTCGAGATTTCAGAGAGCCTAAGGAAGGGATAAGCACAACAGTAGCATTAAGGTAGTGGAAATTCCATACTCGACGAGATAGAGTTGGTGTTTGGGCTTCAAGACTGGGGAGAGTATGGGCAGCTACACCTTCTTTTAGACTGAATTTACTACTATGGAGGGTGGCGATGGGCAAACTTTTGGTAAGATCTCGGCTATGAAAATGAAACCCCCGCATCCCTTAAGATTGTCTGCTATGTAGTAACTTCAAAGAGACACATATGCATCTGCTATGGGAGTGCCCTACTTCTAGGGAACTTCCTTCCTTTTTTTTTCGCCAAAAAAAAAAAAAACCCCAAAGGAGACATGTAAAGGAGGTGATGAGACATGAGTATTAATTCTTCTTATGTATTTGTCTTTACTCTTTGAGGTATAAGGTTTTGTTTCTTCTTATGCACTTGTCCTTTCTTTTTAAGGTAGGCCTTATCCATGTTGACGTGCACATGCCATCTAGAAGCCCCTTTTTTTTCCACAGACACCCAAAAACAAGCCCACACACACTTGGCCAACAATGAGGGTCATGTTGCAAGTGGCCTACCCTGACAAGCAATAGGTAGATATCTTGTCTTGAGGGGAATCGAATGTGGGCAGCCGCTTAGAGGGCCTCCCTGCACATGCCAGTGCGGTTGGTCCAGCCCACTAGCATGGAGGATTTGCATCATGGCTCCAAAATGCAACGCCTAGCATCTTCCCTAACATTGGACGGTTGGGTTGGCTTTGTGGATTTTGCCAATTCTAGCCCAGCATTCCATTGCCCAAGCCCTGCGATTGGTGCATAGACTGAGAGCTTCTTTCCGATTAGTTGAAACAACTTGCAACAACCTTGTCAGGTCCTCATTTTTCACAAGCTGGGATCACAAAGCTTTCATGGGGATGTGCTTGCTGGCTTAGCATCTCCCAGCTAGAGTTCCTAGCTTTAGTATATGGCCTGAGCTGCCGAGAGAGAGAGAGTGTGTGTGTGTGTGTGGTGGAAATTGTCTATTACTTTGGGAGGATGATTGGTGCAAAGGGTAGGGATCTTAATCATCATCATCATCATCACATAGGAGCCGTGCAAAAGAAACGGACAGGTAGGGAGAGAGCTGGGATATTATCATTATCATTATCATTATCATAATCATAACAATCATCACACAGTTTTGGAAGAAGACTCAAGAGCATCAATATGCATCAAGCTGAGCAAAAATTCCTGCAGCAAAATCGGTATAATCAGGAGGCAACAGGGAATTAAGACGTGGATTTTGTAGGAAAGATTTGACAATCAACTGATATAATATACATAAATATACACACACACACATCAATCAATAGATAGAATAGCAGCAGTAGATGCAAAACCCATGAATGCCTGCAGGATTTGCTGAGCATTCATGGTGTTCATCAGGCGGTTGCAGGTGTGAAGAAAAGCAGCAGCAAATTCCTGAGGGCGATGGCTGCTCGCCACCATCCACCCACAATCATCATCATCTCTTGAAGATAAGCATTTTCTCCTCAAATTCAATCGGTTGGGAAGAGAGATTGCAACGATTTTTACCAGGCAGATTTTGGGGCACTTGGCAAACGCATATCCAGAACCCCCCTTCCTCTTCATCTTCCCCTTGATTTGATTTGATGATGGCTGCTCATCATTGCCTCCATTGCCTCTCCTCAGTCGCTGCCTCTTCCTCCCCTGCCCTTCAACGAGCCGCTGCCTTCACCTCCTCCTCCATTGCCTCCTCTGCCCAGCCCGAAGCTTGGTGCCGAACCGCCCTCCACGGCTTGTCTCTCATCTCCCCCCTCAACCTGACTTCCCTCCATCCCCTCCCCGGTATTTCCTCCCACCCTCCCTCTTCCTTCCTTTACAATTGTATTTTTCTCCTCATTTTGATCCCTCGTCGGATTGATTCCGTGTCCGCCCGCGTATTTCTGCACTACCCATTACTTCCTTTTTCGATATTCACATGCTCTCATTCGAGTTGGTCGCTTGCTCGACCCACAAGGATGGTAATCACGTCACTCACGGATCTCACAGAACGAAGAGATTGGTAACGGAAATTCGTTACCGCTATCCAGACTTAGGCAGCGTTTGCTTTTCCGCTTCAAAGATGTTTGCTGCCTTAATCTTGAGGAGTCGTATGGTTTTGCGTTTGGCGGCAAGTCGGGATATAAGTCGAACATGAATCTTCAGGAACATTTCGATACTTACCAAAAATTCATTCTGGAACTATAACCTCTTCACATGCTAGTTCCATTCCAATTTGGAATTCTTTGCTTGATTAGATTTCTGGCATTGGAGACGGGTTTGGTCGAAGGTAATGCCTGCGACTGTTGCGTACGTTGGGCTTTCATGTAGATTTAAATCGACCCTTCGGACTCTGCAGGTTCCTATTTCCAGAGTTTTCAGAGACGGCAGAGCCCTTTCCAATCGTATAATAGGGCAAACATGGCGACAACGGGAGCTGCCACTGACAAAGAAAGCAGCCTAGAGTGGTCTAAAAGAGATAACAGGAGACTTCTTCATGTTGTCTATCGGGTTGGGGATCTGGAAAAAACGATCAAGTGAGTGAAACCTGATATTGTTAATGTCTGATCAGTGTGATTCGTTTCGGGTATTGCCAATGGCCTTGTTTTTACAAAAGAAGCAGCATGCGCTTCGACTCTGCTTATCGTGCTGAAAACAGAGATGCTTGTCTGAAGGAAAATGTCTGACCACAGATTCTACACAGAGTGCCTCGGCATGAAGCTGTTGCGAAAGCGGGATATTCCAGAGGAAAGATATACAAACGCATTCCTTGGTTATGGTCCAGAAGATTCACATTTTGTTGTTGAATTAACTTACAGTAAGTCTTAATTCTTTGTTGGCATCTACCTGGCCATGGATTATGTGCCTAAGGGCCTTAGCCGACATCATTTGCCATTCTGGTGGGTCGGGCCATCTCTTGGTTGCTTTGGCCAAGAGTAGGATGGTGTATGGAAATTACTGATTGGGGTGTTGTATTCACTGAATTATTTTATTTATCTGTTCCAAGGTACCCGAGTTAACTTTATATGTCAGCATGCCGTTTTTCTTTGAGTTCTGCCTGCCGTCAAACATCAGCGCTTTTAGCTGCCCTAATTTTATATCAGCAGGCAGATACGGGATCCTGTAGTAACTAACGCTTCTATCTTGATTTTTCCACTCCAAATGCAAAGATCTTACTTTTAAGAAGAATGCCAAATAGCTCTTTTGAAAAGACGTAGGAGCCTTGACTATTTTTCCATCTCACTGGGCTGCTGGGATATATAGTTCATTGTTTGGTTCCTTTCCCTTTTGGACAGACTATGGAATAGACAAATATGACCTAGGAACAGGCTTTGGACATTTTGGAATCGCAGTTGAGGATGTAAGTTGATGGCTGACCTATGACTTTTTTCAAGGCATTTCCATGTGTTGGGATCGTCTAGTTTTTTTTGAAGTATGTGCTCTATTTGATAAGGACTCGAGAGTCAAGTTGGAAATTTAGTATTCTGAAGCTGTCATAGACAGGATTTGCATCTGTGTGTGTCATCGTCCATGTATGTTTGGTCTGTTGCGTGGAGTCTTTTCAGGTTTATAAGACGGTAGAGCTTATCAAAGCAAAGGGAGGAAAGGTTTCTCGGGAACCAGGTCTTGTTAAGGGAGGCAGTACAGTGATAGCATTTGTGGAAGATCCTGATGGCTACAAGTTCGAACTCATACAGAGAGGGCCTACACCAGAGCCCCTCTGTCAAGTCATGCTTAGAGTTGGAGATCTTAATCGATCAATCAGTTTCTATGAAAATGTAAGCTCCAGTTTCTCTACATCTAGTTGCAACTCTTTTCCTTTGAAGGGAGTCTACATGGACTCAATGTGTGCTTATAAACTGCTATTCTATTCAGGCTTTTGGGATGCAGCTTCTTCGGACTCGTGATAACCCAGAGCAGAAGGTATCATATTTTACCTTTATTGCATGCAGGTCAGGTCTTAGGAAGTTCCTGTATGTCTTTTTGGGCAAGTATGTATTGAATTTGAGGAAGGATCAGGGATCATCTGCAACATTTGTGCTGGATCTATATTTTAAACCAGTCAGAGAGTTAAGAAATTGTGTGTATTTTATTGGTTTTTATAAGCATGTGGTGCTTAACGGGGGTTGGCAATTTTTTGTTACCCAAGTCCTACTGTTCGTCTGTGCTTTTTGCAGTATACTATAGCGATGCTAGGTTATGCTCCTGAGGACAAAACCACAGTTTTGGAGCTGACTTACAATTATGGTGTTACTGAATATGACAAGGGCAATGGCTATGCCCAGGTGCAGTGTGCTCTTTGTGGTTGGTGCACGTATATTGCTCTGGAGTTGCTGCCTTTTTGTTGTCAATGTGTAAAGGTGAAGTGTATCAAGTTTCAAGTTAGATTGCTGGTATGCGGGCTTAGTTGCATCGTGTTTGGATGGCAGATTGCTGTAGGGACAGATGATGTGTACAAAATGGCAGAGGCTATCCGGGAAGCAGGTGGTAAAATTACTCGGGAGCCAGGTCCTTTGCCAGGGATTAACACCAAAATTACTGCCTGTCTTGATCCAGATGGCTGGAAATCGGTAGGTTCTTTGCATCTTTCTAGGTTGCTTGCAGAGGTGTGATAAATTGTACTGTCTTGTACTAATGAGCATAATCATTTGGCTTTCTTGCTAATATTTCTATTTCTACAGAGCAAGTCAAAGTGCACAGATGAAAGTAAGAAGCATGGCCAGTGAAAACTGCTCCACATGGTTGGAACACACAGACCAGTCACCCTTAAGCTCTACACGTATAAGACCTTGGCCAAATGTATTACATTTGGGCAGGTCATACCAAGAAAAATGAAATGGAGTCAGCATTAGCAACTTCTTTAGCCCAAGCACAAAGTTGGGATTCAGTGATAATTTTGCCCATGAAACATATGCATAAGCCCAACTGCTGGGATTCTCGCAACGATTGAAGAATAGAACCTTTATAAATCACAGTGAAGTGTGGAGGAAGACGAAAATTGCTACACTGATTCATGACATAAAGCACGAAGGGTGTCAAGCTGCAGGGATGAAGAAGGGAAGCTGAAAAAATATTGTTTTACAGTCTTCTCGTGGCTGAGCTGAAGAAAGCTATTGTTTTGCTTCATCCAAGAAGAGACAGCTGGAGATGTAAATTGAAAAGGAGAAATTCTTGGAATATCGTTGTTACAGTGGAGGTAAGGGCTTTTGGGAACATTTATGGCCACCAAACCAATACCCCTCTGCACCGCAACGTAGAGCAAACTAGGGGTTGTTGGCTCTGTCGTGGCAGATCGGAATGAATTGTCAGGTCCAAGCTACGTGGCATTATCAAGGGCAACAGCATGTTGTCGTTGGACGCTAGCTAGAGTTGCAGTGTGAGTGCAGCAGCAGGTTAGCCTCCTTCGCCGACTGAAAATCTACCATCCGAGGGATTCCGGGATGTGTTAATCGAAGCATATAAAGGCTCCTGGAATTGCTAAGGCAAGACACAGTCACGAGTGCGGGGATGAGGAGTGGATGAAAGCTAAATGGCAGGGGCGGAGCCTGACGAAGTGGTAGCCATTGCTACACACTTTTTTTTTGTGTGAAAATTTTGATCCTTTATATTAGACAATAGCTTCCCCTGAATGGGGAGCTGAAAAGTATATTAGCAGATCTCACTGTTAGAAATGCACCAACAGAGGGTACGCACAGCGGAAGACTAATAGAATAGCCTAGGAGCTCACACAGTGTGTGTGGGGTGTGGAATGACAAACTTCTTAACTTAGTGTGCATCACATACATGTGTAGACTCCTCAATAGACAATGAACCAGCCAGATATAGAAACCACCAAAATAATATATTTCCACCCAAAGCTATGGACACAATACAAAAGTGATAGATCCAAAGTCCCGCAATGGTGTGGTCCTCTGATCTTACCACAAGGTACTTCTAAGAGCAGATTTTCTCCACAGCATGCTATAAAAGCTCAAATTAAGAACATCAAGTACATACCAGATTGTCATACTACTTGTGTGCTTGCTTTGAAAGCAAACCATGCACCTTATCAAGGCACATACCAATAGCCTATGTAATCGTGTACAGTCCCCTTCAAAAGTACAACCACCATCTAAACATGAAACCCTAGGGCACTCCATGGAATCCACTCTCGTGTCAGTATCAACAACACGCACCTTGAAGATACCAAGTACTCTATGCTGTCCTTCACCTTCACAAAGGTATCTGACTCCTCGTCGACCCACATCTCAATGTCAGATATCATCATTGTGGTCTCTAGGTCAGCATATCTGACCTCAAGTAACACACGGAGATGTCACCAAGAACTCTTCGATTACCACATTAGCTTTGGCTTTTGTGTTGCCCTCTGAATCTGCATCGGACTCCCTCTTGTTTTTGTGATCCACCTTCTTCTTTCTGCAATCCTTCGCTAAATGGCATGGCATGTCACAACAGAAGCACTTATTCTTTTGCTTCCTCTTGGAAGTGTCCTTGTCATCAAAGTCATCCTTCTTGGACTTGCCACCATTAGGCTTACCCTTCTCTTTGCCAATGTAATCCTTCGTCAGTAACGCCTTGTCGTCTTTGTCGTTGTTGTAGAGCTTCTCCCTAGCTTCTTCATGTAGCAATAATGGATCCAACTCCTCAAAAGTCAAAGGTTTGGTCCTCTGTCTTGCTGTCACAGTCGTAACGAAGCTTTTGAAACTTCGTGGTAGCCTCCTCAGTACCGTCAAAGCCAAATGGCACGAGTCCATCTTCTGACCAACGGATGCTAGTTGATCCCTCACCACCTTGACCTTCATCAAGTGGTCATGTACCAAATCTCCTTCAACCATATCAAGGTTGTAGAGCTGATGTTAAAGAAGCAAGATCCGGGATGTGTTATCTGTCTCATACAGATCCTTTAGAATGGTTGATGTCTCTACTGACGTGTCAGCCATCTAGATGTGAGAAACAGAGAGTCCACCGTAACCCTATGATCAATGCCAGGGCATGGGCATCTCTGTCTTCCCAAGCTTCGGTGTCTTCCCCTCCTTGTTCACCATATCCTCCGGCTTCGCCTCCACTCCCGTTGTCAGTTTCCACAGTTTTCGAGCCACTAAATGACTCCATATCTTCACCTTCGAGATCGGGTAATTTGTTCCATCCAAATTCCCCAGACTCTCGAAAGTTAGGGATGGTGAAAGAAAGAAATTTGGGGGAGGAGGAAGGGAGAGCAAGGGCTGAAGAGGCTAAAGAGGCTTCTGAGATCTACATCTCTACTGTTAAACCACACAGCAGAGTCGAACAAACTTAACCTTCCATAGACCAGAACTCTGTATGCACCTGGTTGAACGTGAGTCACCCTCCTCCTCGCAAGGGCATTGTCCTTTAGTCGTGGAAGCCAATTCCCAAGAGCTTCTGAATCAGGGTCGTCCTTCAACAAGGTCCTTGCCTTCAGGCTCCCATACCTGTGAGCCTCCCTCCTACTTGGGCACCAACAGAGGATACACACAATGGAAGAGTTAGACAGTCCTAGACTAGTTCTTCTGAAGCCCTAAGCAGGAATGAGTAATTCATGACAGAAAGTACTAGCCTAGGCTAGATACTTTCCATGTAGAGAAGGGGCAACAATGCTGAAATAAGCAGAAAGTACACTGCTAAAATGAGCAGGAAGGTACCTTTTAGAGTTGAGTAAGCCAAGGGCTGGACGTACAACAGTACTTGTGAGGGGCTGCACAACGTCAGGAAAGGTTAATTCCTTATTGAATTTCAGATCGAGCATTGCTATAAGAATCCAATTTGGCATTATTACAGTGTATTGATCAAAAGCTGAGTACAAATGAGGCAGCTAGTCCTTTTCAGGCCGTTTACAACTTTGTATATGGGATAATTCCCTAAACTGCCACTGGCATCATCCTAGCAGCCTAGAGTACAACATCAAATAAAAATCCACTAAGCTAACCCCCTTTGTTACAATCTCTCTCTCTCTCTCTCTCTCTCTCTCCCTCTTTTCATATTCTGCCCTTGTGTTGAGTTTTCAGTGGACCTCGGGCAAGCATGGCTTGAATGGAACAAGATTTAGTGTCACTCCATGCTTCAACGCCCCTCCCTTATAGGACCTGTGAGTTTATGAGTATGCTATGAATGGAATAAAATAACTCAGTGCGTCTATCCTTCCTAATTAGGACCAAAAGTACATTTATATTTACTTTTGTATCCTGTGACAATTTGGTTCGTATTTAGAGCGAGGGAATAAATATGCAAAATTCCCTATTTTCTGATAATGAAGTAGGCATAGTTCACCACTTGCAGAGGGATGATAAAATGAGCAGAAAGTACACTGCTAAAATGAGCAGGAAGGTACCTTTTAGAGTTGAGTAAGCCAAGGGCTGGACGTACAACAGTACTTGTGAGGGGCTGCACAACGTCAGGAAAGGTTAATTCCTTATTGAATTTCAGATCGAGCATTGCTATAAGAATCCAATTTGGCATTATTACAGTGTATTGATCAAAAGCTGAGTACAAATGAGGCAGCTAGTCCTTTTCAGGCCGTTTACAACTTTGTATATGGGATAATTCCCTAAACTGCCACTGGCATCATCCTAGCAGCCTAGAGTACAACATCAAATAAAAATCCACTAAGCTAACCCCCTTTGTTACAATCTCTCTCTCTCTCTCTCTCTCTCTCTCTCTCTCCCTCTTTTCATATTCTGCCTTTGTGTTGAGTTTTCAGTGGACCTCGGACAAGCATGGCTTGAATGGAACAAGATTTAGTGTCACTCCATGCTTCAACGCCCCTCCCTTATAGGACCTGTGAGTTTATGAGTATGCTATGAATGGAATAAAATAACTCAGTGCGTTTATCCTTCCTAATTAGGACCAAAAGTACATTTATATTTACTTTTGTATCCTGTGACAATTTGGTTCGTATTTAGAGCGAGGGAATAAATATGCAAAATTCCCTATTTTCTGATAATGAAGTAGGCATACTTCACCACTTGCAGAGGGATGATATCATAGTACTTAGCAATAGCAACATCTACCTGGGCTTCTATCTCTGGATGTGATGCTGCAGCAAGGGTATGAAGGTCTATTAGGTTAAACTGAGGAAGGTTAATTCCCATATGGCAAAGATAAAGGTTCCATATGGCAAAGCTATGAAGCTCTATCAGTTAAACTGAGGAAGGTTAAGTCACACCGGTTTGGGTGAGACACTGTGTATTGCACCTTCCTCTTCTGCAGAGTGTTAGGTTTAACAACAAGGTTCACACATTAGCCCGGGCCCTATGGTCTTGAGGTTACCACAGCAATGTACCTTCCATCCTCTCAAGACTCCCTTGCCTGCAAATGAGCTATCTACTGTGAGAAGTATCTTCCTGCAGACATGGGGGGAGAGAGAGAGAGAGAGATGTATAGATGGTACCCAAAACAGGCTGAAAATAGAGCTCCCGTCTCCTCCGGATTCAGTGCAAAATCCTAAGAGGGGATGTGAAGAACTGTGTGCTCCAAGCGTTGGGCACTTTTCCTTTTACTCTCCTGAATCTGGAAGATTGAAGCCTGTGATATGATTGGAGAGAGAGAGAGAGAGAGAGAGAGAGAGAGAGAGAGATCTGCATGGTGCAATCTGTATAAATGCTGCTCAAAACAGGCTGTCCTTGCAAACTCCTGAGACGAGAGATGTGGACTGTGTGCTCCAAGTGTTGGGCACATTGTCACGACTTGCCTTTTACTTCTTACTCTCCTGAACCAGAGGATTGGAGCCTGAAATATGATGGGAGAGGAGGGGACAACTCTCCCTTCATATATGTCAAGGGATAACCCATCTAGGCCTACCAATTGGGCCAACCGGTAGGAGGCAACATGCCATGTAGCCAACCTGTCATGTCACCTGCTGACTACACACATGGCTATCTGCCACATCATCTGCCAACCTGACATGTGGCTTTTTGCCATGCTGCTAGTACAGCCGTACTTGCCAAGTTGGAAAGTCAGGCTGCCACCTTAATAGCTGGCCTGTTTTGTGGATGAATAGACAGCTTAGGCTACTGTCCATACATGAACTTATTATACTGTCCGTACATCAGCTTGTCTGTCTGACTGATGGATAGTTGAACCTTAATGCAACTACCTTCTATTGTATTGCTCATGACTTCTCCTCATATGGGGGCCTTTAGGTGAGCATCTATTCCTTGGTAAATGTCTAAAGGGAGAAGTGAAGGAGGGGATGGCTAAAAGGGCCCATCTTGATGGGCCGTTTTGCTTTATGTTGGCCATTTTGAAGCATTATACAGGGGAACTTTGGCTCGGATGCCACAAACATGTTCTTTTCTTGCACATTTTTGACATGTCCACTGCATTCCATGCTCTTTGGTGGCTGGAATGTGTTCCCAGTATGTTCAGCACTTTTTAAGTCAGCTTGGTCAATAGATGTTTCAATCTTGACATGTTTGATAACTTGCTTTTTGCTCTAGTGTAATTTCTGGTGTAACGCTGTGGTCTGTTCTTATCAAAGTCACATTGTGAAATGCACATTCTGGAGATTTTGTCGCAACTAATTTAGTTTCTTGTCTTGCAGGTTTTTGTTGACAATGCAGATTTTCTGAAAGAGCTGGAGTGAGATATTTGGTGTAAACGACCTGGTTCAATGGTGGAGTTCTTCCTATGTTTCTTTGAATGTTGTACCTATCTTTTAGATCTTGGGAGAGTTTCTATACAGAATGTGGGCTCGGTTGCTCCTTAGTAGATGACCCCAACCTTGGGAATCTTCAAGTCTTCCTAAGGGGACGCGTTCAAAGAGGCGTCTGTAGGAAGGGGATCTCTTGGTTATTTTTGACATCTCAACACATTAATCATCATTATGCTAGTACCTGCATTTATGTGATTAGTTTGTTATGCCATGGGAATGCAGTAATAAGAATTTCCAAATTTATTTCTGGATGAAAGCTGAGCATCTGTAGTGTCTACGTAGAGTTTATATATTGAAGTTTGTCAAATTGTTCAACTTTTTTTGGACCTATAGTCTTTCAGTGCTCCATGACAATAAAAATTTGTAGATTAATGCAGAACTGCATGGTTTTGGTTCCAATGTGAGTTTTGCTAGGCTTGCAGAATGTAAGGTTCATCTCATTTCCTGAAAGGGCCTGATATTTCTCTCAAAAAAAGAGATGGTTGTCATCTAGGAAATCAAGTTAATGGAATGATGTGCGCAAAAACTTATGTATCAGGATGAGCTTAGGTAATATGAGGGCCCTCACAAAATCTTAAAATCAAAACTATTTAGAGTGGTAAACTTATGGTATTTGCCCCTACTCAAAAATTGAAAATATCATTTTGTATTAGTCGAGGTGGAAGAGGGGGGAGGAGAGGTTTGGAAAAAGGAGGATCCAAGGAAAGACATTAAATTAAGGGGAGAGGGGGCCAACAATCAAGAGGAGGGGAGATGTGCCATTTGAGGGGAGTCCCCTTCGATTTGAAAAATTCAATCTCTTTGGTTCCTCCTATGATCAACAACATAATGCTTCATAGCCCATTGGGCTCTGTGTGTGTGTGTGTTTTTTCACCCCCAAAAAAAAAAGTGTGTGTGTGTGTGTGTAATGGGGGAGGTAGCAAGTTTGAATCTGCTTCGGAGAGAGAAAAGGATTGCTATGTACACCCTTTCCTTAATTAATGTGAATTTCCAAACTAAAAAATAATGCCTCTTAGCATGCTTTAAAGCCTATTGCTATTTAAATGCATAGACCTTGTGGGGTAAAATAGATGGGTGGACTGAAGGTGATTAGTGCAAACAATTGAAAGCCAAAGTAACCGAGTATGCCAATATTGTTCATGAAAGATAATTGACAAGAAATAATAAAATGCATGAGTCTTGATTACAAGCTAAATAGCTACAAGTATTAAGGATCCCATCTAACGAGGGATTGCCCTTTGCCCTTTAAGGATGCACTAGTAGTAGACTCCACCGTATCATTGAATACCCTGACACTTCTGTGTAATGGTTGTGTAGTAGAGCATCTATATGAAGATGGTTCTTTAAGGAGACTTGTAACTACTACTATTGAAGCCAAGGTAACATGTTAGACGTGCTAGGCATACAACGAGCTCAAGTTATGGTGGTATTCATTAAGGCAAGCACAAGGATGCAGGTAAAAACCTTTGGCATAGAATATATGTACGTACATACATACACACACACACACTCATGCACAACGCACGTTGCACATTCCCCCCCCGTGTGTGTGTGTGTGTGAGAGAGAGAGAGAGAGAGAGAGCATTCTAAGAAAGATAAGGCTAGCAAATCCCAACCGGTCATGAATAAATCTACCAAGGATATAACAAGGTAGTAAAAGTCGGTAAAGGAAAAGTCCATGTAGTCATCCAAAGTGTCACGATAGCATCTTTTGAATCCCACTTTAGTACTTCTTCTAAATATGATCCAATCAATTACCTACAACTCGCAAGAGTAGACTTATTACATGCCTAGGGACATAGCATTTCAATTTGCTTTCTTGTCCATTGAGGTTAAAGTCCCCATCGCAACACTGGTATAGGGAACTCCTAATTTATGAAGATACCATTCCGACTGGATGAGCGGAAGGTTCCCTATAGCAGGGAAAGGCATGATACCACCTAGTGACAAGGAGATCCACGAGATCTCCAACAGCATGACGCACAAGAAAACCCAACTCAAATTACTAAGGTCCTTGTGAACAAACTAATGATGGATTCACAATTTTTGGCCTTGTGTAAAGTCCAATTTCAGAACAGGACCAAATAAAAGTTTGAAATTTTTCAATATCATTGTGCTATGGTTTTGTTCTATCTTAGAGAAGAAATAATACTTGAAACAAACCAAAATAATTAAGCCAAATACTTTATACATGCACTTGACATATAGAACAAAAATAGAAAGACCTATTAACCTTTGCGAGAGACCTCATGGGTCTATGAGACAGTCCATATACCGAAAAGTGACATACTACATTTGGATAGCGAGAGAATCGGGGGAGTGCACGAGGCTCATCTCCTCCCAAATTATTATAGGGCATAGCCACATTCTAGTACTCTCATAAGTGGCCTTTGGACCATCAATTTAAGCTTGAGAATCGTTGAGTTTGGATTTCAAGTCTCTAGTCAATGCTTGCCCATCTCGATAAACTGTCCATTTGCCTACCCTACGTGCTTCCTTCAATTTGGTGAGTTCACTATTTCTTTGTTTGAGCTAGATTGGAGTGAGCTCCTCAGATATCCAACTCTTTGTACCCTTCAGCTATGTGTTTGTCTGAGGATCTTAACTCTTGCTACCTTTCCTTTGAAGTAGACTTGTGCTTATATGCCATTTTGACTCACAATGCATGTATGACTTTCGTCCCATTCAACTTGTGGTACCTCTTCTAAAGACATTGTTGGAAATTGAGGAAAGACACTCAATCCTCACACTCTCTGGCTGCGAAAGAGAATCAACTCCATCTTTCACACACATTGATGCACCACACTCATGAATACCTCACTCAAACTATAGAGAATAGACAACCTATACAAGAGAGAGAAAGGGAGAAAACTCACTCTAATCTTACTCCACCAAACAATGGGCAAAACAAGCTCAGAGATGAGCTTAAGACGACCAGCAAAGGGCTGGGCAAAAGTGAGAACTCTGTAGGCTAACTCTTGCTCCACACATGGAAAGGCTTCAGTGGTTGCTGATGCTGAACTGAGGGGGAGGGGGTCTTCTTATAGGGGTTGGCTACCCTGTTGAAGAAACCGACTTGCTAGTTGGTTTTCTCCCTAGTGGGTCGACCGGCCTAGTTGGATGGCTCAACCTTAGTTGGTTGGACCAACTAGCGTAGGGGTATGCCTATAAATGAGGCCTCTCTTGGCCTCCTTCCTAGTTGCTATTACTGGGCATCTTGCACCCCCAATCTATTGAAAATCATGTAGAACCTACAGCACCCCCAATCACCTCCCCCTCATGCTCCAATGCCCCCATATCCTCCTCATATGGGGGCTCACAACAAGTGGGGCAATTGACCTCCAATACCCCCTCTCAATGATGCAACTGTGGGCCGATCCCCATATGTTGAATGAGGTGTTCCATTTGCGTCCGGAGTGTCGGTGGTTGGATAGTATATCACCTCAATGATGTCGTTGATGATGCCATCAATGATAAGCTCTTGAACAAAGTGGTAATGGACCTCGATGTGCTTTGTCCATACATGGGAACATGGGTTCTTCACAATAGCAATGCAATTTGGTTGTTGCACATGACCACCGTCGCCTCCTCCTGAAGCATGTCCATATCCTCCAAAATCTATTTGAACCACAATGTCACGCATGCTACTGTGCATTCAACTCTGTACTCCGCCGTTGTAGATGAAAGGGCAACTTCTATTTCTTTCTTACCATGAGATGGCTCTTGTGCAAGCACAAAACAATAGCCCATTGTCAATTGCCTGGAATCCGTGTCACCTACCCAATCAAAATCACAGAAACCATCCAACTCCACCCCCATGGTATGTGATGCGTGCATGTACCTTCAAGTATCTTAGCGCTCGTAAACATGCCCTCTAATGATTTTCCCTAGGTTAGGAAAAAAACTGATAGAGCAGCCCTATCGCATAAGAGATATCTGGCCTGGTGTTTAGTTAGGTAGAGCAGGCTACCCACCATCCTCTGACACCTACTAGCATCCACTAGCTGAGGTGAATCATGTACAGTCTCAGCCCAACCTCCACGAGGGGTCACTACAGCCTTGTAGTCCTCCACCTGGAATTGCTTAACTCCCGACAATATTTCTCTTGCGAGATGAAGATGTTGCCCTTACTATGCTTGACCTAAGAACATAAGGGAGAGATCAAGGCATCCACGTACAGGATCAATACCAGCATGTTCCTCTAAAAAGAGATAAAGATTGGCATCAAAAGTACTTTCAGCCAACCCAATTGTGGAGAAGAATTCATCGATCTGCTGCTACCATGCTCGTGGGGCCGATTTCAACCCATAAAACGCCTTCTTTAATATGCATACGTTGGAAGTGGAACCTAGAGCTTGAAATCCTAGTGGCTGCTCCACGTATACCTCCTCCTCGAAGGTCCCATTCAAGCATACTATTTTGCATGCATCTAGAATATTGGCCATCCATGATGGGCAGCCAAGCTATAGCAATCCGAATCGTCACCATTCAATATCTCGAGGAAAATGCCTTAGCGAAGTCAAGACCCTCTGCCTGAGCATACCCTTTTACCACTAGCCTGGCTTTGTCCTAGTTCAAGCTATTAGCAGACTTGAACTTCAGTTTATACACCCACTTGGTACCAATTACCTTCTACTTGTAGGGTTTGTCCACCAAGTCCCAAGTGTCATTTTTAACAAAATAGCATCCATTTACCTTTCACATGGCATGTTGGATTGTCCCCCATTGTCATCTTTGAATTGAGTAGAGCACTCTCCATTGTTTTGAACCACTCTCTTTTTGTAGGACGTGTTTTGAAGCCCCGTTGTCCACATACCAACTTTCTTGCCCTCACTCACTACATAAGCAGAGCAATGCTCAATGAGCAAGAAGAGAAGAGCTAGTGTATACAAGAGAGAGAAAGGGAGAGAATTCAGATCTTATTTCTCCATCAAATAGTGCACAAAACAAGCCCAGAGATGAGCAAAAGACAAATAGCAAAGGGCTTGGCTATAGGCTTACTCTTGCTCTGCACTACCTCTATAAAGGCTTCAGTATAAAGGCTTCAGTGTGGCTCATGCTAAATTGAGGGGGATTTTTCTAGGGGATCACTTTCCCCTTGAAGAAAATGACCTGTTGGTCGATTTTTGCCCTTGTGGGCTGACCAGGAGGTCGGCTAGGATAGCGAGGTTGGATGGGCTGACCAGCCTTAGTTGGTTGGGCCAGTCGCCCTAGGGGTAGGCCTATAATAGGGCCTCCCTTGGCCTCCTTCTTAGCTACTATTGTGCATCCTGTAGCCCTGTGCTACGCAGCTTGCACCCTACAATCTGCTGCAAATCGTACATCACCTGTAGCCCCCATCAATCAACTCCCCCTAGTGGTCCAATGCCCCCATTTCCTCCTCATAGGGGGCTCATAGTTGGGGACACTGACCTCCAACAAACATATGATTATGTCATCTATGTATTTCTCCTCATCATCATGAAGGCAACCATCTTTTAGTCCCCTAATCCGCAATATCGTCTCATTGCATGCTCTAGTTTCTTGCTCTTTAACTTCCATATAGAGATCTACTCTATTAACTATGTTGCTAGCATCAACAACCATTTCTTGCTGGATTGAACTCACTTGATTAGTGATCATATCCTTAACCATGGAGACTAATTTTCGATGTCGATGGAGATGCATTGCATTTGTGTATGACCTTTGCTCTTGCTTTCCATTACTCTCCATATCTTGCACTTTGCTCCTGAGGACTACAAGTTGAAATTTGAGCTCTAATTTCTTGTTGCAAATTATAGATTTGCTCTTGTGCGTCTGAAATGATCCTCTGTATGTATGCCTTTGCATAGGGGGTGGGCGTTGATAAGGTTGTAAAGGCTTGGTTAGAGGCATCGAGAAAGCAAATGATTTCACCTTGAGCATGTACATAGCACGATTAGGAGAACAACATCAAATTGAGGTTCATGTACTTGATCCCTGCGTGTCTCCCTTCCTAAGAAATCCACAGGTTCGTACAAGTGATCTTGTCAAGTGGTTTAAACACTGTGACTTCACCTTGATCACTGTCATCCTCTTACCTTATCACTCTGAGTAAGTGAATAATACATTTTACTTCATTTCTTCTATCATTTGTTATCGTAATGTTGACTAATGAATCTGTCTTTTTTTTTCAACAACCATTGGAGCCTAGTGTGTATTGATCTTCAACAAAAACAATCTTTTCGTATGAATTCTCTCTATGGAACACATAGGAAGCTTGATCTGTATGTTTCCTTTCTTTACTATAGCCCTATATCAATAAAGCTCTAAGTTGCTATCTCACCATTGTTAACAATAGGATTTTATCTTGTAAAGGCCTAAAAAGGTTATTGGATGTCTTGGATCATTGTCTACCAAATGTGGACTTGCTAGATAGTGTCCAGATTGTTGACTTAAAGGTAAGGACATTTTTGGATGTTCAATGATGTTTTTCGCCTCCTCAATTATAAACCATATCTTAAGGTTGTTAAGTTTGTGCAATCGCCCCAATAGGATGATGCCCATTCATGTGGGTGGAGGACAATGATTCATGCCAAGTATTTTTTAGATACTTTGCAAATCCACAACCAGACAAGGTAAGTATATAAATTTATATATTCATAATGACTCTTGTACAAATGTCATTGTGAAACAAAATATAATCTAATATTTCTTATTATTGTTCTTGATTGCAGGTTGTAGAGGAAAGCTTTACATCAGTGTATGTGGATGGATATAGATCCATGGTCATACAAAAGCTCCTAAGTGATGCTCATAAATTATCCCAACGAAGATGTAGAGAGAGATCAGAGCTAGTGCTTCCAAACCCAAGGAGCCCGCTGCCATGAAGGCTACTAATATCACGAAGCCTATTGTTGCTAAAGGGAAGGAGCTTACCACCACAAGTGGTATGAAGGAACAAGGGCATGAGGAAACCATCATAGATGAGGACAGTCCCAAAGTGGAAGAGAAGCTTTCCAGTGAGGGCCATCATAAACATACAAAGCAACCTGATGAGCAGCCTCATCCTGATCAGTAGACCAGCAGCCTCCTTCATAATAGCCTGATAAGAGCAGCCTTCATAATAGCCTTCGACTTCATCTACATAGGAGTAGATATTGTCATCATAGTTGGACTTTATATTTTGATTATAACAGACTCATAGTATTGATACAATACCTATAATATGAGTTTTTATTTATCTCAATAATCCCATTTGGGATGTCTCTACTTATGTATCATTGATTTTTGTATTGATACAATTGACATGTAATATGAGTTTTGATTCTGTCAATGATTAATCCCATTTGGGATGTCTTTACATAGAATTATTCTTTCTCTTATTTGCAGTGGGTATAACATGTAGCATTAGTCTATGGTAGAATTATTGAATTCAAATCAAGACTTAAGGGCACCTTCTTACAAGTCTTTAAAGATAGCATATGGGAAATTAGTAAAATTAACAAAGATCAAGACCTTACCACTTGTAAAACCATAAGCTTTCCAATATGAATGATTCATGTACAAAAGTTTCATATAGGATTTAAAAAATTTAGTTTGCATTACTGTTTGTTACAACTAAAGGAGGAATGTTACAATTCAAAGTATGTATACAGCTTTAGAGCTAGACTAGTAGCATAGCTTCTCCAGTATGTTTCCCCAATAATTGAGAGTATAGAGCTAGACTAGTAGCAGAGGTTCTCTAGTATGCGTCTCCAATAGTTCAAAGTACAGAAGCAGAAAGCTCAAGAAGAGATGACGATGAGATGTTGGAGTAGACGTTAGAGGAGAAAATGGTATAGGAGGAGCTAGTGCATGAGGAGAAGATAGAGGATCGTGCAGGTGCGTCACGTGCTCCAACTGCATCAGAGTCCTCCTAAGGAGCGTCCAGGTATAGCGGAAGCTAAAAGTTTTCACCGCCGCCAACAATAGAAATTGCATTTAAAACAAGATCCAGAAAAGCAGCAACCTGCGAATGAGGATCAACCTTCTCTATGAGTTGAACCATGGTAGATATCTACACATGTACACAATCACTAAGATCAGTGTGACTGTTGGTCACTAAATCGTTGAGAAGTACTATACATGTACAAAAATCATGAGAAATCCTATACATTGTTATTGAGATGTAATATAAACAGTCTCTTCAGTGATGCTTTTGCATTGAATTGTGTTCTCCCTCCTACACAATAGCTGTTGTAATGTTTTGTTAGTAACAAATGAGGACAATGAAAATATAACAAATGAAGATAATAAAGAACCAATTTGTAAACATTCTATGCACCTTTTTATTGTTGATAATGAATGAGAATCCTTTCGAAATACTGTCCTCTGTCTCCACACGAATGTCATGATGCAATTGGGCTAGCATACAACACTGTCCTATTGAGATTACACTTACCAATATTCTAAGACCTTGATCTCCAATACTTTGTTTTCAAGGCCAAACAAGTTAAGGTCTCGGTCCATTGGAACTAATTTATCCGCAATGAACCTATTGCCTTTGTAGTAAAAAGAATATCTAAATTATGACTTGCAATCATATCCTTAATGATAACCGTACTTGGCACCCACAGTAGACCTTGTTCGATATCGATTTATCCCAACCATCATCCAAGAAGTCAAGGCTCTCTTCATTTCTAGTTGCTTTATAGGTGAGCATTGTTTTGCACACCTTGACTAGATACTTGTTAAACAGGTCAACAAAAATAGTGATTGGCATGCATACATTGATTTTTACAATTCTTCTAGCAATGCCCGGATGTAAAGATCGTTGAACTTTTGCAAATAGCTTAGCCATGTATGTCTCTGTCACACTAGTAAGGGGCTTTGGGTAGTCTATCGTATTCCATAGCAAAAGATCTTGTCTCCTCAACACACCGTGAGTGTTTGCTTTGTCTAACAATTCATAAAATGGTCATAGAAGAAGATACATGTCTGCGCTAATTGAGTTGCCGATCTACCTTGATATTGTATTTCTCCTATTGCTCCATGCAAGACATCCAAGAATCCCAAAATGCACTCCACCGACTGCTATTCTTCATATGATGATGGATACAAATCCGAAAACCAAAACACATTTAGTTTATGTAGAAAATAGCAATGTTTGAAACTACCATTCCGAAATTGAAAGGGTTAAAAACTCACAATTGAGCATGTGCTGCAGAAGATAATTTGGATAATCACGT
Organism: Dipteris shenzhenensis; assembly: GCF_047967505.1. Taxonomy (NCBI): domain Eukaryota; kingdom Viridiplantae; phylum Streptophyta; class Polypodiopsida; order Gleicheniales; family Dipteridaceae; genus Dipteris; species Dipteris shenzhenensis. Next base: position 9,678,601 of record NC_141625.1, read on the forward strand.
AGTATTTCCTTAATACCTTTCTTACCATCTATTGTTATGAAATCTTTGACCCTGCCTTTCCAAGAGCCCAGAAATATATTATTCCATTGTGGTTTTTTCCTCCTCATTGGTTGCATTAGCACCCAAGTGCCTTTCAACACAACCATCTTTTTCTCGTGACCATCTGCATTCACCCTATTGGCAAACTCTATAGATGATATGCATGTTGCAATTCACCGAGAAACAACTCTCACCTCTATGTCTTGGTCTTTTGCATTCTGAATTACACACCGCTTCACATTGGGATGCCTTGGGTTGCCTGTTGCCATGGATGATTCATGAAAGAGAACCAAACTTGCAAATGGGTGAAATGCAAGTGAGAGAACTAGGAGAAAAGTAGGAACGTGAGCAACAAAGCCCATTTAGGCAAGAAAGACGCCCTCGGGTGCCTATTGCCATGAATGGAAAGTGCGAGCAGGAGAACTAGGAGGGAAAATAGGCCCCAATCCTAGACTCAAGAAAGCACATTTGAATCTTTGATTCATACAAGCAGGAAAACTTGTTTAGGAGGGAAATCATATTTGAGTCTGCGATCTTTTTTGAAAATGCCTCCTTGTCTGGTTCATACAGTTGTACATCTGTAAAGTTGTCTCTCTCTTATGATGTGAAACTATTTTATATTTTCTCTATTATCTCAACATTACGTTGGCGCTCTTGTGATTGGTGGAGAGGGATTTTTCATTGTAGCCAAAAGGCCCCAAAATGCGTTCCCTTTTTCCCTAATGTGGGGCAAATTTGAAAGGGTCCTCAAAGTGCTAACAAACCCAAAATAATTACAAGGGTCCCCAAGTGTGTGTGTGTGTGTATGTGCGTGTGTGCGCGCGTGCGCACCCACACACACACACATGTGCCTCAAACTAGAGCTACATGCGAAGGATGCCAAGCAAGTGGAGTATTCATGTCCTTCCTCGCGGGCTCCATGGGTCCAATAGGGGGATCGGATGATACAATAATTATGACCATGAGTTCTTGTCCAATAGGGGTAGGTAGAGATTGAGGGATTCTTTGGGTTAAACCCATAAGAGATATTGGAGATAATAACTATGTGTATCGGCAATTATCCGAGGTAGCGCACGAGGGTGTAGTCTGAGAGGAGGTAGGAGCCTATACTTCTTTTGTAGTAGTCACCGCAAACGTGATGATACCATTGGTCCCCCCGCCACAAATGAGGGTATGCTTGGGCCCTCTTGGGATAGAAATATTGGGAAGAGGATATCTAGTGTCCAATCTTCTTCTACTAGTATTCCTATTCCAAGCAAATACACACCTCCCTCCAACTAGCATTAAAGGAGATCTTTGACTCTTGACAATTTCCCCAATCCCTTGCATAGGTGGATGGACTTGCTTGATCCCCAAAGAGAGTGATAGGATTTATTTTCACTAGGGGAGACAAACTAGATTATTTGACACTACCTATAAGATTTTAGCTAAAGTCTTCAGCATGAGGCTTTGCCCATTCCTCCCAAACCATATTGATGATATTCAAACCAGTCTTGTTCATGACAGAAGCATCTTGGATAGTTTTATTTTAGGTGGGCTAGAGATCTTAGGTGGTACAACGAGGAGTACGCACGATGGAGGCTCTTATTATGGGAAGGCCAACCACGAAGAGAGAGTAGTGGACCCAACAGAGCAATTTTAGCCATACCAAATTGGGCAATCGGGGAGGACAATGGAGGTACCTATGGCATTTACAATTGGATACCTCATCTTGGAGCCATTTGGAGGGAGTTCCATTGGCTAAGGGAAGAGGTGCCCACATGTGCTTGCTTGCTTTGATTCAAGGAATCACATGCTTTCAAAGTGGGCTTATACACAAGAATCCATTAATAAAGCTCATGGTAAGAACTAATGATGCTATATCCATCTTGGCAACATTATAATACTACCACTATTCAAAAAACATGAGAACTTATAAAGTAAGGAATGAGGCAAAGTAAGGAAGAGGAAAAATACATGATAAAGTAAGGAATGTGGGTAATGAAGAGGGAAAATACTCTAATGTTTAGCCAGATATCAATAAATGACAAATGCCCAACACTAGAGTTTAGAACTAAATTTGAATCTATACTTCCACATACATTTAGTGGATCATATATATAGAAAAATGAGTTATAGTTGTGTATGTTAATGATTCTGTTGCAATTCGACTATGTGAGGTTTTGGTTTGAGAAAGTAATGGATGCAAGTAGAACTGATATAGGAAGATTCCTTTGAAGTAGTGGGGCGTGAGTCACGTGGCTCAAAACAAAGGACTATGATTACTATATGAAAATAAAATGGGACCCAAACAATGAAGCATAAGCATAGCAACATCCAAACATGATCCTAGTATCATGGAAAACAAAAGATAACAATATTAGGAAGCACATAAAATAATACATTGTGGAAGAGGAAATAAGAATATTCGTAGGAGAGATTGGATTTCTTGGGGCATGGTTATCAAGGAGAAAGCAAAAGGGAATAAGACAAATGTAAAGACTAGTAACTCCTAATGCACCAACACGATAAGTCTAAGAAAGATCATTTATATTAGCTCTTTGACATGAAATGAGTTTTAAAGATGCATTTTGTGGTGCAAGGCTCCAATGATTCTTGTGTATGCTAGTTTATATCACTTCAAGAATTTATAATTTTAATTTCAAATTGTGTTTGCAAAAGCTATGCTCCATTAGGACAAAGGTGATGGTGATAATTTACGTGATGATCATTATTAGGAATCCAATCACGTTGAAGAAAATTTTCATACAAATACCTTTGGGACATCTTCACCACAACATATCTTAAATCCATGTATGAGAACTCCACAAAAGTGTCTTTAAGAACATTTTTCCTTCTACTCTTAAAGGCAAATATAGGAACGAGCTAAAGTTGTACTTGTATCCATTAGATGAATGATACAAACACATTGAATTTTCTAACACATTGTACTTATTCCTTCCATGACTAATATATCCCTTGCATTTTTTCAAGTACTTTTACTTCTTTGACATTACTTATCTATAGCATATTTACCTCATCACAAATACAGCAACTAGGAATACTTTGCCTAGCAAGAGCCTTCACATTCTTTGCACCTTTGCTTAAAGTCTTCACATCAACATATTTTGCTTGCATGCCATATGCCATATAATTTTTCCTTGAAATTCCGTTTGTAAATGCTTGACAATACATTTGTGCAAAAACAAACATTCTTCAAAGCAAGCAATGTGTTATTACACATTATTAGTGTGCATGCAAGTGCTCACAAAAATGCACATCCTCATTAAACTGCAACTTTGCTAACTATTACATTAATAAATTTGATCTTAAGATAAAAGAAAGGCATCATGCTTAAATGCATGCATCTACAACCCCTACATTCATACATGTGGAGTAACAAATGTAATGTCTTGCAACTCATGTGATATTCGAATCCAACTTGACATAACTACGAGAGGCATGTAAAAACACTCTGTATAAATTCATCCACAAATGTTAAAGATTATTACAATAAAGCATAAATTGTAGACAAAGGTACTAAAGGAACTTAAGCACTTGCTACCGCTCTTATACACAAAAGAGCCGACTTCTGAGGGCTTCAACTTCTCTTGCTGGCAACAAATGTAGCATTCCTTGTGACCTTCAATAATCGTTCAGCTACTTGTCTAGAGCCCTAGAGAAGACGCCTTAGCAACATATCTCACCAACCTTTGAGACAAGGTACAATAAGAAAAGAAACTCATACAAAGTGGGCTGATGCAAAGGACTCGCTAGGACCCTTGATGAGTGATACTAAGAAACTCTAGCTATTACTCAAAATCCAACCCTTGATGAGTGATACTAAGAAACTCTAGCTATTACTCAAAATCCAATACTCAAAAATCGCAAGGTAGCAAAAGATGTGACCTATGATAATCGTGCAATGGCAACCCTCTGGTGAGATGTGAACATGTAGCTCATACCTAACTCTATCAGGTCGTCTCTTGCAACGATATAAGGTATAGCCTCCGTGAACTTTGTATCCAATGGACCATATCAAGAGTGACCTCAACTCTGACAATCCTCTTTGAGTAGATCCCACATAGGATGCATAGTTCGTACTCTAGTCAACCGCTGCATCGAGCGTGGTCCCTGTATCTCTAGCTTCATAATTCCACGTCATCTATTCCCGCTTATCCACTTTGGCCTCATATCAACCAGCTCCTCCTTTCATTCCACACTATCTTAGAACCAAAGGAGATGGTGGTGCCGCATGAGATAGAGGTAGATCAGTTCTAACCGCGTGATATGACATTTGGTTCTAACCGTGTGACTGTGTGAACCGGTCTACCTCTACCTCATATGGCACCATCATCTCCTACTCTCTATTCTGTGTCAGTAGGATCTCTTTATATCGCCACATCTCAATCAGATGGAGACCAATGTAGACCTGATCATGAAAATGGATCAATCGAGAAAGTTGCCCAAAACAGAGCCCCTATGAAAAGGCAATGGTATGCTCCACGTCTGACTCCACTTCCTCCAATGTGCATAGCTGTAGACCCACCACTCTGGGTGTGATTGCGGCTCTCCATGCCGAGAGAGAGAGAGAGAGAGAGAGAGAGAGAGAGAGAGAGAGAGAGAGGGAAAGAGAGTACCATCATCGAGAGGCCTCACGGGCCTATGGGACAAATACATCAAAAGAAAGGCTTCATACAAGCCTCTATGGACTGAAGCAAAGGGCGTGCTTGAGCCTTGTTGAATGCTATGCTAAACTATAGAGCTGAACACAATACTCAAAACAAAAAATTGAAACTAAAAAGCCGAAATCCGACATGGTGGTGGCTCTCCGGTGAGCTACAAAGATGTCCCGAATCTACATCTGTCTCATGGGTGGCGAGCTCAACCTCTGTATTCCGTAAGCTATGTCGAGTGACGCCTTGTCTCTAGTAGTCTCCTCTGAGCACAACTGAGATAGACCGGACCTTGGTCATTTATGCTCTGGTCACTCTCTAGGTCCTGTGCGATCTGTGCGTCCCTAGCTCAACATCACGTCCCTCATGTCAACTGGTTGCTTCTCCTCCACCCCACTATGTCTTGAAGCTGACTCAAATGCATAGAAGTCCATGACATGTCGCTGTGCTCGATCTACGTCAACCTCCCGTCGTGTAACTCCTATCGCGTCTCAATTAGATAGGGCCACATGCAAACCTCGATCACAAAAGCGGATCAACCGTGAGTGGACCAAAGCCGTGCCACTCCTGAAAGAGGGAATGGTATGATCCCTGATAGTTCCAATTTGCCCTTACGGAAGGCCCAAGGAAGCCTTAATCTTAATCGACCTATAATCGGGAAGCACTGAGTTACGCTTCACCTTGCCGGTTACTGAGGGAAGCCGAAAGGGGAGGTCGAGACAGCCGTAAGCAGAAAGGGGGCATCAGGTAAAGCATAAAGCCTTTCCGCAGCTTCCAATCGCCCCCAACCAGGAAAGCACTTGAATCGGCAGAAGGGAAGGGGCCTTAGTCAGCAGGTGCTCTACACTTGACTGAGAACGATCGAAGGCTCATGGTATTCCACCATAATACCATCTGCTCATTCCCTGGTGAGAGGGTGTGCTTGGATTTACTTTTCTTGATAAGGCCTGCAAAGACCAACCATGTTGGGTCCCAAGAAAAAAAAGGTGAAGTTCTCTCCAGTATTCCCATAAAGTTGAAAGTACTAGTTGAAACTTTAAACGTATGTCGACTACTTCTAAATAGCAACTTTGATTATGTCTGCCCCTTAAAAGGAAACCAATTTCCAATGTACTATACATTTGTTTGTGAGCTCTAGAACCAAATATGTATATATATACTATTCATCTGTTTGTGAGCTCTAGAACATAGAAGTTCCTAACCAAAAAAAAAAAGTGTCCCCTCACAGTCAATCTCCTCTGCAGGCAAAACAATCCCATCCTCCCGAACATTGCTACTGCAAAAATTATCAAGCTAAAACTGGAATAGATGAATGGTTCCCGGAACAAAAATATCAGAAATAGCCACAGCTGGCTACCAGCTAGTCATCAGAGAAGTACATGGAGTCTTCAACATCCGAAAACAAAAACCATGAGATCATTCTCCCAAACCTGGCATTAAAAAATTCCATGGCACACAACTACACTGCAATTTGTGTGTCTCAGTGTACATGCTATATCATATGCGTGGAAAAATTGCAGAACCTTTCAACTATACAGAAAACACCAACATGTTGCAATAAAAGGAAACGAATATGTGCTCATCAATGCAACATACTGGAATATAGGTGGTGTCAGCAAATTTCCCATCAAATCAACATGATATTACTATGATCCAAGTACTCAAACAGCAAATGCCCTTTTTTTAAAATACAACAGCATTATGAATCACCTGGGAATACAATAGCCATACTTTCCAGTCTGATTTACAAACCAGTGATTTCCTTCAAAGAACATGATCTCGCTCAGTAAAAATTGGCACTCTCCACTTACCCACAGAATATTGTGCTTTCAATGAGAAAGCATAAACATCAAAATATAGAGAATCCGCACACATTTTCTTTGAAAAAATAAATCTTCTCTACAAAGACTCTCAAACGCATCTCTGACAATTTTAAGGACAGTTTATCATCCTAGGATTACCCAGCTTCTACACATTTGACTGCAAACGCAGTGCTCAATATTACAAACTCACGTTGCAAGACATTAAGTCTGGCACTGTAAAGTAAGCTCTACAATAACCTTACATAAACAGCTAGACTTCAGGGGTTCACAGTCCTCAGATAGGTAAGGCACTGTGGACATATCGAGGGATCTGAAAACAATACAACCACCACAAATAAAGAATGTCCTGAATAGCTTTCATAACCAACATTCTTTGAAAAAGCAGTGCCGTAGACATCATACCTGATGTAGTCTCTCCCTTCCAGGTTGTCCCATCTTTGCTTTGGCATACCTATTCTTCTGTCAAGGATACTATACAAGGAAAGAAAAAATGCCTGCAATCTGCATGAACCACACAGAACTTCCAATCCAGAACGCCAAATTCCATTCAGATGATAAAAGGCCCATCAGCAGGTAAAGGGAAGCCTCTTTTCTTAATTCATAGACCTTCAATGGAACCTCCAAGGAAGAAACATTGCCTAAACGAACCTCTGCACGTTAGACTCCCAGCTTGGTTTATCCTCTGTTCTGTTGGCTTGGTACACAGCCTCATCATTGTAGAATATATCTCATTGGATCCAAAAATTATATATTAACAGAGCAAGAAAAAGGATACTCCAGCCGTATGCCACCCTGCACTGATGATGGAAGCATGCTGTTTTGGAGCTGGTTGAGGGCTTGCGTTGAAGACATTGCATCCTGCATACAAGTAGCAGCATTCAATAACTTAGACACCATCTGTATTAATTTCTCAGGAACAAAGGAGGACAAAAGGAAAGTACAAACACTCGTAAGACATATGCGTTCTATGACTGATAGATGCATTTGGCGACTTCCTTGCCCGGTCTGTTCAATAACAGGATCTAAAACCATACAGATCCTGTTAATTTTTTGATTTGATTGATTGATTATCCTGCATTTAACGAGCTCGCTCTCAAAGTACATATGTGGCTGTTATTCTTACAAGCTAAGGTTATAGCATAAGGCCACAGCACCTCCTTTCCTAAGAGAGCGGGCCTATCAATTGATATGACAGATCACTGATCTATTATATTGGTTGTGCTTTATGCATGGACTCGTGATATCCACTAATAAAAGTGCAATTATAGCATGTGGGATTCCATAAGACAGGTCAGTTAACTTACAACTTGAGGAGAATGCTTCTCCTCTTAAGTGTGTGACAAACCAAGGTTCGTAGATCCAGTGGTCAACTTCCTTGGCAAATACGCATTCAACAAAGTATGAATGTAAGGAGATTTAATGACCAGACTCAAAATGGTCCATAAGTAGAAATTGTGTGTTCTCAAGATTTGGATTTACTCGATCCAAGGCTGCGACTGCATTTAGAATTCATAAAACAAAACCAACGAACAGACACATACCTGCAACTGTACATGCAACATTAGAAAGGCCCATGACACATCATGATTTGACAGCCTATACTGCTCTCTACACATCAGCCTCTCTCTCTGACTGATAGAGGGCTGAAATCATGATGCCTGAGGCACCTCCTATGCTATTGCTCATGGCTTCTCAGCATCTAATCTAGGTGGATGTCATTGACATCTATAAAAACTGAGCATTAACCTTACGAAATCAACTCCAAGAAATCTAAGTCCTTAGCTAGCTCTTAGGACTACATCATATGGTGCAGGGCTACACTCAGTGGCTATCTCAAATAAGTGAACCAATCCCTCCTAGGTGTCATTGACAAGGGGCACCTAAATCAGCAAGCCTTGATGAAGGTGTGAATTTCTTATGCATCTCAAAAGAAAATGAGCACTCAGGCAACTAGGAATCTCAAGCCAGACGTACAATCACTCTCACCTTTTTCTATAGATCCATGAGACTCATCACCTGCCTATCCCTTGGCTCTGCCTCTACCTCTTATCAGTAGGCGCATTAGCTACTCTTTCTCTGCCTCTGCCTATACCGACCAGAAGTACTTCACCCATACCAATCCTTTTCTTGTAGCACTCAAAAGTCAGTGTCCTGACTTACCAAAGTCAAAACATGGCCCTTTCTTATGTTTGGAATCACCTTTTGTCATTGAAACTGCCTTTTTCCATTGGCAATTGAAGCCCTGTCTTCTGTGTCTTTTTCAAGATTAACATCGACCTGCTTCTTGTGTTCTTCTTGAAGAGAAGACCCAATCAATTCTTCAAAGCTTATCAGTGTAAAAACTCTATAAAGGGGGTAATCTCACACTAAGATTGATTGAAATTTCCTACACAAAATCAAAAGGCCCCAATTTTGACACAGGGCAATTTTCTGAAATCGTACAGTTTCACTCATTCCAATGCAACCAAAGACTACATCTTGCTGTCAATTTCTGCTGTAAAACAGTTCCATCCTGTAAAACACATCAGATCACAGCTGTTCATCCGTTTTCTGCCTAGCAAACAAACTGAGATTTGACAAATCTTGACAGATTTTAAGTATGTCTTGAAGTTCAAAGGATTTCTGTAACAGTACTTACTTCCAGATTAGTAGTTAATTCCATTTTAGTGGGAAACTACTACTTTTCTTTTGTAAATGTTACTTTAAATAAGGCAATGCCACGTGGCAGCCCTTGGGAATTATCCCATAAGAATTTAAGGTTGCTGGTCCACTTTCCAATAATATAAAAGGGGCTTCAGCTGTACTTCCAAGCACCTTTTGATCATTAATACAAATCGGAGTTTACTCTCTTTTGGTGATTGATCCAATCCCAAGGACTTTCCCTAGCAATGGCTAGCCACCCCATGGAGCTGAAAGTCCATGCCCTCTCTTGTGAGAGTGTCTCTAACCCTACCCCTCTACCTTTTTCTGTTCTTTCTGCTATTTTAGTGACAGTTTAGTGAGTTTAGCAGTTGCCCTTGTTACATTTGGTATCAGAGCCCTTTTCATGGGAAAAGGTGGGGTAAATCATGTCCAAACTTGTCGAAAATTGGAGCATGGCATCTTGAGGCCTACGCCTGTCTCTATGCGAAATTTCACCGCGGTCACGTGTCCAGTCAACTGCTGCCATGTGTCGGACTGTGCAGAGACCCTAATTTTCAGGGTGCTCAGAATTTGGGGCTTTTAGCATTATTGGATAGCTCTTGCACTCCTATGTGCAAGAAACACAAGAAGGTGCAGGTTTGACCAGGAAATTGCTTGAAATCAACTGGCACATGCGAAATTGACCTAGCCTGCGATCTAGCTGAGTAATCTAGCTGAGTACTGCTCCGATTTTGGTACTTCTTGCACTAAGCTGGTCGCCCTAGGCTCTATAGGCTGCTCCTAAAGTTTGGTAGACATCAGAGTCTAAGTGAAGGAGTTATCAGCATTTCGACTGGCTGTACCTGTGTTTCTGCTTCGAATTAGGGTTTCCCTGCTGCAAATAATAAAAAGCCTGCTTCCAAGGAGTCGCCTCAGCCTTTGGAGCATATGAACTAGGTTTGGAGTCAATTGAAGATCCTTTGCCTTGAAATCTTCTCGAAATTGAGCTCACAGGTGGCGCAATTGCAATATCCCGTCAGATACTTTGAAATTTTTGGGGCTTTCTGAATTTGCAGGCCATTCTACTCTATTCTATCTTGCCTAGCCAAAGAAATCTAATGGCACCAAAGAAATTTGCATCTAATCTTGAGATCTAAGATATGAGATGGAGTATGATGAAGCTCAAATAATGAGCCAGGCAGAAGAACAAGTTGGAGCCTTGGAACTTGGGGATGAAGTCCATATTAGTGAGCAAGAGCCAGGAGACAAGGGATTGGCAAGAAGGTCTACCTCCCAACCACCTCTCAAGTCTCCTCTTTCCAGGGCCTGGAGTGTATCTTGAAGGATTTTTGGCTACAATGCTGCAGCAACAGAAAAGTATTATGGAGAAGCAATATAAATTGATGCAGCATCTTATGGATCAGCAACAAAAGCTATCTGGTCAAGTTGGGCAGCTCAATGTAATGCTGGAACAGAAATTTGATGATGTGGAAGACTAAGTTTGAGTATGCCTTCACTCAGTTAAGGAACATGAGGAGTGATGTGAATCAGGTGAGGAATAGAGCTGAACCTAGAGGGAAGGAAATCCTAAGGGAGAATGTGCCCAAGAAGGTTATGGAACCAAATCAGGTGGTTTAAACTCAGGAAAGGGCAGGGATTTATGGCAGAGGCTAGAAGGTCTCATCCACAACAACATGTGCCCCCATGGAATGCAAATCTTTCCGGTGCTACAGAAACAAGTCCAGCTCATGTGCCAATTCCAGAAGGTGGAACCAATTCATCCAACTGGTCCATCCAAAGTGTACCAAGTGTCACTTAAGAGGGGTGAAATTTTGACACAACAGTTCATGGCTTATAATCAGTGGTTCTAGTATGGGCAAGGACTACAAGGACAAAATAGTGCTGCAGAAGGGAGAGTCCACCTCACGAAATGAGCTTTACTTCCAAGTTGGAAGATTACTTCAAGTTGAGCCTAGAACTGATGCTGCCAAACTCCAATTTGCAGTCCTACATTTAGAGAACTATGCCCACACATGGTGGAGGCACTACTTACAAGAAGTGGAAGGGGGCACAATGGATTATGGTGTGAGGAAGTCTATGGGAAAACATAAATTTCAAATGGGATATAAGCCTTCTCAATCAGCCTCAGCTTATGGTGTACCAAGTAGAACAATTCCCAAATATCCCACCATCAATGCTTCAAAGACTAATCCTGTTGCCAAAGAGTCCAAAGCTGAGGGAAGATATCTAGACCTTGACAAGGGCAAGAGGGAGGTTCAAAAACAGTTTCCCCAATCTCTAGTGGATGACAGGAGAAAGAAAGGACTATGCTTTAGGTCTGGACAAACGTGGAGTGTTGACCACAACAAATCATGCAAGGCAAAGTCAGCCTCAGGTAAGCTGAGCATGATCATTGAGGTTTCAGAATCTGAGGAGCGTGAAGAGCCTGAAGAGTACCATGATTGTGGTCAAGAAGTTCTGAGGCATGATGAGATAGAGGATGAGAACTTTGTCTTCAATCCTGGGGGTCTCAATTATGGTGAGTTGAGAGCCATGGACAGCTCTAGGACATGGAACTTACTACCATTTTCTGCTCAGTCAGTTTCAAATGCAACTACAGCAAGGAATGGGCACGAGTCCTATCATCTCAAGGATCCTTGAAGCTGAAGGCAATGGAACTGTTAGTGATGAAGAAGTGGCATGGGATACTCACTCAGAACTGTATGTCATTTCCAGCAATGATCTAAGTGGGATAAGTGGAACTACTACTTATAGAGTCAAAGGGCAAGTTAAGGGCAAAGATATCTATGTACTTGTGGACACAGGAAGTACCCACAGCTTCATAAATTCCAGGTCTATTCAATCACTTAAGCTCCCAAGTGATGAATTACCTCACAGCTTGAAGGTGGAAGTGGCTGATGGAGCCTACACTACCAGCCAAAGAAGTTGCAAAGATGTGGATATTAAGCTCTCATCAGAATACTCTCGTACTGTGGATTTATTTGCATTAAATCTTGGTCCTATAGACATCATTCTTGGCTGTGATTGGCTCGTAACACTAGGTAAGTTCACCATGGATCTCAAAGGGATGACCATGACTTTCCAAGATGGGGATAAGAAAGTTTGTTTATTTGGAATTCATCCTCAAAAATTACAGTTGGTCACTGCTAAACAGCTTAGGAGACTCTTGAAGAAAGAGGTGATTCTATTTGCACTTAAGCTTGAAGCTGAAAGCACTAAAAAATCTGGCAAGGACTTCAAAGTTGAAGATGTTGAATGCTGAATTGCTATAGCAATATAAGGACATATTTAGGGAACCCCCACCTGGTCTACCACCAAAAAGGGAAGTGGATCATGCCATTTATTTGGAGGAAGGGGATAAACCTGTCAGGAAAGCTCCCTACAGGGTGTCAAGGGCAGAAAAAGATGAAGTGGTTAAACAAATTCAAGAATTAAGGATAAGGGCTTTATTACCCATAGTCAATCCCCATTTGCTTCTCCTGTTCTATTGGTTACGAAGAAGGATGGGACTTTCAGAATGCACATTGACTATAGGGAGTTAAACAAAATGACAATTAAAATTAAAAACATGTTTCCTATCCCTCGAATGGATGACCTATTGGATGAGCTTAAGGGAGCCAAATACTTCTCAAAGATAGACCTCAGGTCAGGGTACCACCAGATAAGGATCAAGGAGGGAGATGAAAGTAAACTGCCTTTAGAACTAAAAGAGGACATTATGAGTTCAAAGTGATGCCCTTTGGGCTCACTAATGCCCCAACTACTTTTCAGTACTTGATGAACCAAATCTTGGGTCCTTATTTCTTCAAGTTTGCACTTGTGTTCTTTGATGATATACTCATATACAACAAGAGTAAGGAAGAGCATTTGCAGCATGTTGCTAAGGTTTTGGAGATTCTCAGGCTGCACCAGTTATATGTGTGGTGCTAAACAATGCCAAAGTCCACAAGGGCAAACTCAAATATCTAGGTCAAGGACCTTATAGAGTGGTCTTGTCAATGTTATGCAGTCACTACTCTCTACAAGAATTGGATCCACGACATCCAAGAGATACATGGAGCATCCAGAATCTGCTGCTGATATTTTCACGACCCTCAACGTTTGGATTATCCACAATATGCCTTAAGGAATGGATTGCTATGGTAACTTGGATAGAGTTTATTTGGTCCCTCATTCCTCATTCAAAAATCAAATCTTGGCTGAGTTTCATAGCAAGGTCTCCCAGATGCAACTCGTAATCATTTCACTATGAAATATAAAGAAATACCGAAAGGGACGCCACGGTGTTTGGGACCAATTGGGTGTACTTGTCTATGTTTGTTGAGCAGGGGCATTCTAGCCTCCCTCCCTTTTTCAGTGGTTTTGTTTGTGAACAAATGGGTAAATGCCAAATGGTGATCATGCAATGGTTAATGGTTGTGATATATGCTTTGTGAGCTGTAAATAAGTGCTGAAGTGATTAAAGGTTTAGTTCCACTACCCTCTGAGTGATTAGAGGCTAGTTTCATTGGTTCCATTGCCAGAATACCACACTCTCTTCCTCAAGAGATGGGCCTCAGTAGTTTGGTGGAAGGATATCTTTGCTGCACTTTTTGACAATTGAATATTACAACCATAAACATGGTGAGTACCCATGAGCAAGAGAGCTCCACAACTCCTCAAAGGAGAAGGCAGAAAAGCCTTAATGATCCAACTAGTGTGTACAGCCGCAGGGAGCACAACAAATGCCTTTTGAGCAGGCCACACATGAAGCTACAACTGAGCTCAACGATGATACTAGTTCTAGCAGTGAGTCAGATAATGCTACTATATTGAATGCACAGCTTGCAAGTGCAGTGACTGCTTTGACTCAGCTGACTCAAAATTTGGCTCAGATTGTGCAAACAAATGCCAAGAAGAAGAAGAAATCAAGAAATCACAAGCACGGAAAGAGTGAGTACACACATGCATCAGCTTCCCATGGCAGACCGCACACTCATGCATCAATTTCCCATGAGGGACAGCCATCAAAATGGACTCAGAAAGTGACTTCTAAGAGAGAGGAATCCCCCAAAAGAGCACTTGAGAAAGAGGTACAAAACGTACAGCCAGTGCAACAGTATGAGCAGCCAGCACAAGGCCTTGATTTGGGTACTTCTACTCCTCAAAATAATAATGTGCAGTCCATAAATGTGGCTCAACCACAGCCATATTTGAGGCAGCAACCTAAATATTTTGGTACAAATTCTATCTTTGATGCTATGTTGATGATAAACAGGCTGATCGGAAGGGCAAAAGGCCTAAACCTTCCGCAGGACTTCTTCCAGATGTGATTGGGAGTTTGCCACATGCACATGATGAAGAAGAAATGAAAAAGACTAAGATGTGCAGAGCATGGAGAAAAATTAGAAATCAGAATTGTTTGTTTTTCTTTGATTCTAGGGCAAAGGCAAATTTCATAACTCTTGATATGGCAGGAAGGCTTGGCATCAAGCCTAAGGAAATGGGGCCATCCAGCATGTGTGATATGGCCAACCCTGAACTCACAGAGTGTGATGCTTTGCTTGGGATGCCTTGGATGTATAGGGTGGGGGCTGATGTACAAATGAGAAACAAGAAGATTTCTTTAACTCATAGAGGCAAAAATCATGTACTTGATGTAAAGTTGAAAGGGGAGTCCATCCCTGTAGTTTCAACTTCTTGTATTTCCAATGTAATAAAGCGTCATATTTCAAAAATCATGTACTTGATGTAAAGTTGAAAGGGGAGTCCATCCCTGTAGTTTCAACTTCTTGTATTTCCAATGTAATAAAGCGTCATATTTCAGCGTACTTGATTTTTGTCAAAGAGGACAGCCAACCAGTTCAGAAAGGCTCTACTCTTTCTGCTTTAGATAGAGAAAGGGTTGCTTTTATTTCAGATTTTCAGGATTGTTTCTCAGATGCACTTCCTCAAGAATTACCTCCCAAGAGGCCCGAGGATCATCAAATTGATATAATTCCAAGAAGCTCACCGTCTAATATACCTCCCTATCGTGTCAATAAGGCACAACACGAAGAGATAATGTCACAAGTGAAGGAACTCTTGGAAAAGGAATTAATACAGCCAAGTAATTATCTTTATTGTTCCCTTGTGTAGCTTGTGCAAAAGAAGGATGGCAGTTGGAGAATGTGTATTGATTATAGGGCTTTGAATAAATTCACAATTAAGAACCGTTTTCCAATTCCACGCATTGATGATATATTAGATCGGTTGGAAGGTTCCTCAATGTTCAGTCGTACTGACCTTAAAAGTGGATACCATCAGATAAGGATACGGCTTGAAGATGTCTACAAGACTACCTTCCGCACTTCATTTGGCTTATATGAGTTCCTTGTGATGCCTTTTGGTTTGACTAATGCACCTCCCACTTTCAATAGAATGATGGACAGAATTTTTAGAGCACACAAAAAGTTTGTGGGCACTTTCTTCGATGACATCATTGTGTTATCTAAAAATGAGCAGGAGCACAGAAAACACCTCACTATTGCGTTTCAAGAGTTGAAAAGACACAAGCTGTTAATAAACACCAAGAAAAGTGAGTTCTTTATGCATGAGATTCATTTTCTCAATCATATAGTGTCAAAGATGGAGTCAAGATGGAGCAAAAGTTGTGTTCTGAACCCGTTATTATCTTGCCAGATCTTGCAAAACCCTTTGCTGTAACTTGTGATGCATGTGGAAACAACATAGGAGGCACTTTGATGCAGGATGGCAAAGTGGTTGCATATGAGAGTAGAGTTCTCAAAGATGTTGAATTATACTTGTAGACATACGAGAAGGAAATGTTAGCAGTGATACATGCTTTGACCACACGGAAACATTACCTTCTTGGAGCTGATTTTTATGTGTAGACAAATCATCAGTCACTTAGATAATTTCTCACGCAGAGAAAATTATCTGAAAAGCACATGAGATGGGCTAACTTCCTCTCAATGTTTCATTTTCAGATTATACATGTGCCGGGTAACAAAAATGTCGTGGCTGATGCACTTTCCAAGAAACCACAGCCTAAAGCAGTCTCCAAGAAACCCAATGTTTCAGCAATGAGCATTGCTTACAACAATGTGTTAGATATGATGAAAGATCAGTATGTTAATGATGCTAATTTTTCAACTATTTATGATCAGCTTTCTCATGGTCAAAGGCATGATCACTATATGTTGAAAGAGGGTTTCATTTCCATGCATGGACAACTCTGTGTCACTAATCAGATGTGATAGAAAGTCATAATGGAAAGTCATGCTCCTCCATATGCAGGACATAGGGGAATTACAACAACAATTACAACAATGGAGCAATACTTTTATTGGCCATCTTTGAGGAAAGATGTGGAAGAATATGTGAGAACATGCATGGTTAGTCAGAAAGTAAAGTTTGGCAAGCAGAAGGCACCTGGGTTGTTACACCCTTTGCCAATTCCGAATAGACCATGGCAAAGCATAGCTATGGATTTTGTGTTTGATCTTCCACGTACTCCTACTGGACATGATGGATTGTGGACAATAATTTGCAGGTTTAGCAAACAAGCCCACTTTGTGCTAGTAAGAAAGAAAATTATAGCAGATCAAATGGCCAAATTGTTTCTGCAGCATGTCTTCAAGGATCATGGGATGCTTGAATCCATAATCAGTGATAGAGATCCGAGGATGACCAGCCTCTTTTGGAGAGGACTGTTTGAAAATATGGGCACTACACTGAATTTTTTGTCATCTTTTCACCCTCAGTCTGATGGACAATTGGAGCAAGAAAACTCTACCATCTTGGATATGTTTAAATGCTATGTCTCAGACCACAAAAGCAAATGGGAGCATTATTTACCTTTGCTGGAATATGCTTACAATAATATAATGCACACATCCACAGGTAAAGCACCTTTTGAAATAGTGGAAGGTACCAGGAAGATACCTCCCATTTGGCATACAAACGAGAAAATCTTCGAAGCTGATCATTTTGTGAAAAGCCTTGAAGAGGCTTACAAGAAGATCAAATATGCCTTGCAAAGAAGTCAGGACAAGCAGAAAAGAGCAGCAAATAAGCACCGCACGGAATTGGTATTTACAAAAGGTGATTGGGTTTTGCTGCATTTTCAGAACGCAAGGCTGAAAAATAAGAAAGGCAAGGAAAGGTTGTACACAAAGCTGAACATACTTTACTATGGTTCTTTCCAGGTTTCTGAAAAGCTAAACGAGGTAGCTTATAGGCTGAAGTTGCCTCCGCATTGGAAGATACATAATGCCTTTCATGTGAGCTTGTTAAAGCAATATCATGGAAATGTTTTCGAGGATTTACCTGATGAGATACAACCTGAAGTGGAAGAACAGGGTTAACTTCTAGTCCCGGCACACAAAGATAGAAAGCTCAAGGGTAAAGTTATCCGTCGCTACTTGGTAAAATTTCAAAATTACCCTCACTTGATGCGAAATGGATGGAGAAAGGTGAACTGGCAGATTCACCTGGGATATTGCAGCTTTACCTTGATGCTTTCCAGTTAGAGCCAACTGCGCTCCGGACTCCTACACGTAGTTCAGCAGAGCGAGCGTCTGGAGCATTACCTGGTGTTCGAGAGAGAGGTAGCACCTCCACTCCCTCAGTACAGACGGGCTCACTGTGATTTCATGAGGTCGCTTGATGACACTGTATGTTTCATCCGAGATACTGAGCTGACAGTATTTCTACTATGAGACTTCATGATATTGATGCATCGTGACTATTGATCGCCAAGGATCACATAGATTTTGAGCAATGTATATGCCTCTCCTAGCCATATTTTCACTGTCTCTGTGTACTATAGCTGCAGCTTTCTTGTATACTCTTTCATGCTATGTTTTGGGGCAGCAAACTGTGGTTTGCTGTTTCAAGAGAGGGATATGTCACGGGGGTGTGAAATTCTAAGTACTTTAATGTACTACAAGACTGTGCCAACTTTGGTTTTAAAAGTCCAAGTGTGGGCTTAATAATGTGTAATTAAACGCGGCATGGTGCCTAGCACATAAGCATAATTAATCCCTAGGTCCAAAGGCATTCCAAGGAATTAAAAGAGTGGTTGTTGGGAAATGATGACGTGGCATTTTTAATGGGCCCCCTAGAGGGCCATGTACCTTCAGTGGCCCCCCTAGAGTTCCAAGTGGCTCTAGTGCCTTCTACATGCTCCTTTGCCATTCTTGAGCCTTCCTAGGCCTTCTAAACTTCACATGTGTGGTTTTCTCCCTCATCTTCTTCCTTTGTTGAGATTTTGAATTGGTTTTTCAGCCTCCATCAGCTGCATTTCGTTTTTCTTCATAACTCCTCACCCGTTTGGATTCCTGGACTTCCGTTTGGCCCGATGGCTTCCCCTCTGCCTCCCCTTCGCAGTGATATGCTTTTCCCTCCGTGCGTTTCGTAGAACGGGCAAAGCTGAGCACTTCTTTTGCTGGTCGAATTTGCAAAAGTGGCTTTTTTTTTACCTTTTTGCTTCTACAGCAACCTGGGCCTCTCCTCTTGCAAAGCTACATCGAGTGGTCCCACGCGCTAGTTGACTGGTTTTTCTCAATTTTGGAGGACTTTCCGACGATGAAACTTCTCCAAAACCTTCTCGATGCATTCCTCTCTAAAGCACACTTCTTTTGAGCCCAAGAACTCCCATTTCTTCGCAACAAAAGTGCTTCTTTTCGCATTTTTCAATGGAATTCTTGCTAATCGGCTCTTGTAAATGCTCTTTCTTCATGCCTTTGCACTCCCCTTTGGCTGAGAATGCAATTGGGCATTGGCTACTATGTCCACTTGGCGATTGAGGACTTGGTTCGAGTTTTCAAGGCTTGGTGAGTTGTGATTTTGCTACTGCAATTTCTTTTTGCCATAAGCTATTGGTTGGCCTCATGTGCCACCTCTTTCTTGGTTCACAGGTGCCCAAGCAGTGCTACATGAGTCATTCTTTGGTTGGGTACTTTGCTGATTTTATTTTAGATCTTTGAAAAGCTTTGTGAATGCCATCTGGAAACCACTCAAAGAGAGTGCAGCTGGGGTGCAGTGTGATTGCATCTGGACAGCCAATGGAATTGCACTCGGAAAAGAGAATGCCTTTGGATTGAGCCTATGCATTAAGTGCACTTATGTGATGGTATTCTATGCTTGAAAGCCTTGCGAAGGCTCAATTAATTGGGACTGCGTGCTCAATTGCAGGAAAGGTCTCCCAAATGCAACTTGTAATCATTTCACTGTGAAATATAAAGAAATATCGAAAGGGGCACCACAGTGTTTGGGGCCAATCGGGTGCACTTGTCTATGTTTGTTGAGCAAGGGCATTCTAGCCTCCATCCCTTTTTCAGTGGTTTTGTTTGTGAACATATGGGTAAATGCCAAATGGTGATCATGCAATGGTTAATGGTTGTGATCTATGCTTTGTGAGCTGTAAATAAGCGCTGAAGTGATTAAAGGTTTAGTTCCACTGCCCTCTAAGTGATTAGAAGCTGGTTTCAGGTCACTTCTCTTACCAGCATATCCACTTGCTTGGTAATTCAATTATTGCATATCTTTACTTTTTATACTTTCAAGCTCTTTAAATTAGATGTTAGCAAAAAGTGTGCGTATGTTTTCCTATTGTATAGTTTGTTAATGGTTGACTAGGGTCTAGCATTTGAGGATGGACCCCCTTCGAAGGGGTTATGGGCATTAGCGTTCCAAAAGTTGAGACGTATCTATAAAAGAGAAACATAAAGACCACACCCCACAACACTAGCTAAAAAGGGGACCAATCAAATACATAGAATGTACACCAACCCAACGACTACTAAGGAGCATGTTTATAGCAGCCTTGGGTGTGGGCCTGTGAGCATGAAAGAGTCGAAGGGATACAAGACAAGACACACCTTGATAAGCACACCAACCCAACAACTACTAAGAAGCATGTTTATAGCAGCCTTGGGTGCGGGCCTGTGAGCATGAAGGAGTCGAAGGGATACAAGACAAGACACACCTTGATATGTGCCATGCTCACATGGCAACCTTGGCATGTGGCATGACAATGTGGTAGACATGACACATGACAGCCTTTGAGGTGGTATAGGACATGTGGCAGAGCAAGCATGAGATGTCACAGCTATGAGATGGCATAGGAGGAGGGAAGAAAGGGTCACATTCTATCAAGCCCGTCCATCTCCTACATTTCTTTTTGAGCCCCTTCTCCCATGCCCTACTATATAAGATGGGGCACCCACTTTAGTTGTGCAGTGTCACATTAACATGACACGTGTCATATGGTGGGATTGTCATATGCGATAATTTTGGATTGAGGAGGTTTTCAAACACTCTTTTGCTTGACCATTAAATTCATTTTAGGTGCTCAATACTAGTCTAATTTTGCTTCTATTTTCATCCTTAGGTTTCTGGCAATTAGCTCTATTCAAAGGGCTAATCTACTAATCTAAGGCTAATTGAGTATGGTTGGCCTTCTGTGAGTTTTCGTCTTGTCTTGTATCCCTTTGACTCTTTCATCTTCACAGGCCCACACCTAACGCTAGTGCAAACATTCTCCTTACTAGTTGCTAGGTCGGTATACATTCTATGCATTTGATTGGTCCCCAGTTTGGGCACTCGGGTGGAGTGTGGTCTTTACATTTCTAGTCTACAGATACACCTCAACTTGTTGGGACACAAATGCCTGTAACCCCCTCACTCTCAAATGCTTGACCTTGGCCAACTGCTACCTAAATGTACAGTAGGAGAACATATGTGTCCTTTTGCGAAACACACATAACTTCCTCCAAAGATTGTCATTCCACATGCAAAACCACCGAAAGCTATACTTGAAGCTAGTGATAAGTCACTTGAAACTCTACTCTTTTTTAATTGGAACGTGGCGGGATTTTTCCCATTGAAAAACGTGCTTGTATTAAGGATTATTTTCAAGTTCAGACCTCACATTTGTGCTCTGTAGGAATTGAAGACTAGGCCAGAGCAGGAATTGAAGACTAGGCCATACACTCTTTGAGAATTTACAGCTCCATAATTATATTGTCCTCTACAACTGCCTTTTGAAAGGAAGAGGTGGCACCACCCTTGCTAGTTCACTCTCATCTTAATCCGCAACTACTAGTAGCAAACAAGCTGTAGAGATTTTTGCTGGGTCGATTTCTAACAAAAGTACTAATCCATTTGTGGTAACGACCCAGCTATGTTATTAAAACATTGTTGTAAGGTTGGTACTTTGCCTCATTCTATAAACCGCAGGTAATCAAACCGATTAGTTGACTTGTTATCACTTGCGACACATGCTACTCATTTCAATTTTTGGTAACTTTGAACTTACGACTCGTCCCTTTGGAAACTTATTATTTCATATATCTAGTTTTGGCTTGACATTTTGGAAATGACTCGCACATCTAGATTAAAACTTCAATGAGTCAATGATCATAAATATTAAATGGATTATGGTCTAAAGTTAAACTTGAGATAAGATGTTGAAATCATGAGTTTGTGACATGTTTTGAATTACCAGAGGCTATGTGTATTGACTTGTCACTTGTATTTGTCTTTTTCCACTCTAAATTTCAATATAACATATCTTGTTTACCTCTATATGAAGTATCATTTCGAAACTTATCCGTTCCATCCGAAAAGACCAAACAAAATGAGACGAAACGTGTCGAAACCCCGAAACACTAAAATGGATGAAACGTTTCTTGTGACTATGATCTCCATATGAAAATCAGTCACCTAGACTCTTGCTCTTGGAGGTCAAGAAACGTAAAAAAGGAGTGAATCACTACATCTACAATTGTGGGAAAATGCCAAAAGTTCAGACCTTGTGATACCTTGTTCTTAACCAGCTTTGCCAACATCGAACATACTGTAGTCTGAATAGAATAATGTGGTTTTCCTTCACCCAACCAAGCTTTTATCAGGTCTCTTGATTGGCCATACTTTCAATAAGGATGTTGGTTTTCCATTCAGTCTCGACAAAGACACCCAAGCAGTCAGAAGGAAAGGGTTTCCATGCACGCCCTTTGGATATTGCCTACTCCCAACCAGGGCTGTTGTACCCTAACCACAACTGAGGGCAGATGACCACCCGAATGGCACTCCATTTAACAGGTTGCTGGCCTTGTGCAGGTGGTCCTACCTCGGTCTTGGGACTGCAGGAGGAGCCCTGCTTCTAGACCATGTGCCTTGGCTTTAAATGAGCGATAAAGGTCCTATACTCGCATGTTCCATGGTGCTCCTGTTGGCTTGCAGATTGAGTAACTAACAACTACTGGAATTAAATGATGTTTCCCTTCACATCGGTCAGTTCCATATCATATACATACAGTCACACTTTTTAAAAGAGCACACCTCAAGACAAATGCTGCTATAAAGGAGTTTTAGCAAGAGCGGACAATAAAGAGGATGTGTGGGCGTTGGCAAGCAATGACAGGGATTGAGCATCATATCAACAAAAACCAAAAACCCATCAAACTTTATGTTCCCTGACCTGAAACTCCACAAAAGCAACAGGCAAGCCACCTTTGGTTTGCATTTTCACTTTTCGAAATCCTGGAAACCTGAAGCACCATCAATGACGAAAGCCAATCAACGAAAGCCAATCAACAAAAGCAGCCTTAAATCAACCGAAAGATACACCATTTTACTCCTATATTATTTAGTTGAATGTATGTTCAACTGCCAAGTCTCCTTCTTGTCCCTTTATCTACCCTATCTTATGACAACAAACTTGGATGTACCTAATGACGCAGAATTACCTTCCAAGAACCTGTGAGAGCTCAGCTTCCGTGCAGTTCAAACCAAGATTAGCTACAAACAGAGTAGAACAAGGAGGATTGCTTCCAGCTGCAGGCGACATCACTGAACCCTGGATCAAGCAGAAGTAGAAATTTGGCACATTGGCAATCCACAAAGAATGTTGTTTTATAAGGATACTTAAGCATTTGATAGCATTTACAGTCCAAACTGAAGACGAAAAATGTTGCTGTCTCAACCCAGAATTAATAGGGCCCCCCAACGATAGAAACGCGCCTATTAATTAATTTGTTGAAAAGGGGGGGGCAGGGGGGGCGAATTATTATTTTACAAACAAACAAGACAAGAAATCATCATATGTATAAAGAACAAAAAGGGCACAATGAAAAGAAAAGGTTTCTAGGAATCTATTCCAATCGAAGATTTACTCCTTTGCTCTAACGAATTTCCTTTTATGTCACTAGCAAGACAAAGAACCAAAGAAAGTATTAAAGACAAGAGCCCAATACCTTCAGCATGTGTCAATCATCCCCCGTTTTCAGGAAAAGGATGCCTTTTGTGTTGTTTTACTGTTACAAATCCAATCTTACAGAGCAGACCAGACAATGTGGAGCTTCCACAATAGGCCTTACAAACCAGAGAAAAACATATACTTTTTTAAGGTGATCTCTCAACCCTTGCAACTACAGGCTTCTATATACATTGTGCACATATATGCATACATGCATTCACACACACACACAAGTACATATAGACACATTTATTTTCATTGATCTATAAATATATACACATGTATAAATACAAACCCTACATGTTGTACAGATTGGCACTCCGCAGACAAGCATGATTGCCATTATTAGTGGTTTCACATGCCTCCCACATGGAAAAGGTTTCAATGTTGAGGATTACATAAGACGATCTCATATTTTCACCTCACCCGTTTCTGTTTTTCATGCTCACCCCACAACCTATTCATAGATATATGGCCTACATTCCTCTTGAAGCAAAGCTCCCTATCTTGTATGTCACCCTCCCACGCTGCCCTCGTAAAGTGTGATGTCTCTAGTAGGAAATAGCAAATCACTATGATAGTCGTGCGTCATAACCGGATACAAAGGAACCTAGAGTGCGGGTCCCTCCTCTCAATTGAGATCACCCCAATGAGAGATGATCTATATAGAACTGCCACTCCTCTAAACTGCATACTCCGCTTGTCTCCCTAGTCTGCTCAATGTAGGCCGACTCCCAAGTGTAACCGCTGACAACCGGTAAGGGATGCTCTAAGCTCTGATGAGTCTCTGTGTAGAAAACTATGTCTCCTCCTCTGTAGAACTCCGAGAAATTCCCAAGCTCTGACCATAGGGTACCATTACAGTTCCAGATAATGCAAGCAAGGGTCTTGGTATCCTGAGTCTCATAGACCCCACCCCCCTAAGTGGGAGGATGGTCACATGTTCGACAAGGCCCGGTGATGAGACGTCCGTCCCGCACTACTGCCCATTCTCCTCCTTGCGGGCTGCATCCCACTGCTGCAAGAGAGCAAGTCTCTCCTCTATCTGTAGAGGTGTCAGGTCCTCATCCATGGATATCGAGGGGTGATCTTGTAAGGACAATCTGCGATGCAGAGCTGCCAAGAGTGCCAAGTATTTGAGTCTCTCCCCACTCGCCATGCTCCCACAATAGCATGAACAGGAACCCCTAAAGTGATCGCAACAAAGGCAGTTGCGTCGTCTATTGGTGTGGCCTCTGTTCGTGGGATCTCGCAGACTCTGATGTTGAGAGCCTTAGTGGCCCTCTTCTCCTACTCCAAAAGGGTAGCCGAAACGGTTGCTTTCACAAGTTCGCACTTCACCACATCTACCCATTTGGATGTCTCTGCAATGGCCAACTGCATGGTGGCTATTTGGGCCTTCACTCTTGCAGTAGCTCATGTGCCCCCTGAGGCCGTGCTCAAAGAAGAAACCACCTTCTTGAGCTCTACGATGTCCTGTATGAGCTCCTGGATGAGACTGGCCTGCTACTATATAACAAGCACCTGATCCTAAGTAAAACGGGCCTCCTCCTATGCAAATCGTGTCAACTCCACCTCAAGCGCACAAATGTAGTGTACCTCTATGAGAAAAGACTCCCAGTTAGCCAGTGGAAAGCTCGATCCTCTCGGGATCTCGAACCAGAAGAGGGTTGGTACAAAGGTGGAGGGGTGGGACTCGATGGTAGGTGGCAATCGAGTGAGCTAAGCAGAGAGAGAGGATATTTGGGATAGTGATGAAGTGGCTACGGTAGAATTCGAGAAGGAGGGCTAGCTACGAGGGAGAGGTGAGAGAGAAGAGAGAGAGTCTTGTGGGCATGTATGGATCTCCGGAGACTGCGAAGCAGGTGGTGAACCTAGTGCAACAAATGTAGCCGATGTAGCGATCGATGTGGACGTCAAGTCGAAGTTGAGGACCCCAAGGTAGATGTTGATGAGGATGATGGAACCGCCGACGTGGATGATGTAGCATTTTTTGTTATTGCTTCGATGTCGCCCGCTCTTGTTGATGCGTGTATTGACGTCTTCTAGGTTCGTTTTGAAATCTTGTCCTCTTTCATGTTTCTCCACTTTTCTTTGTTATTCTCCTGCTCTCCTTTTCCCATGCTTTCGATGCTAATTCTCAAACTCTTTTCTTTTTTGGCAGGTCCGTGAGGCAATACAATCTAGGGACTTCTCTTTTTTTTTTTTTGACCAAAGTGTATTTGCCTTCTTTGAAAGACCTATTTTCCTTTCATTATCTGAGGACCGAAGAGGACTCCCTGATTCGCAAGTATATGTAGGTCCGCGTGGCTTGAACAACCCCTAGGATGGTCGTGGCACCCTAGGGTAGTAGCTCCCAAGCAATTTCTTGGCAGCTTCTTGGTACCATTGGAGAGTTTCTTGGCAGGATTTGAGGAAATGAAGCAACTTTGAGGCACTTGGGAGGTCTGTTGCAGGTCGAGGTAGTGGAGCAGAGCCCGTGGGGACTGTTATGGATCGTGACAGTATGGAGAGCCCATTAGGAATGTTGCAACAGGTTGCGTCAGTTGAAGACAGCCCGTGGGGGTTGGGCGCAGTTAGAAAGAGCCATTGTTAGCATGTCACGATGGCGGGTGTAAGCTCTAGAGCTTGTGGCGGGTCACTTAGGGCTGGATGTGGTGCTTGTAGTAGGTCGTATGGAGGCTAGAGTCACACTAGGTGGTATAGGCTGAAGGCGATGAAGGGACTGACGACAAGAGAGCTATGGCGGGATGGAGGCGCAGGTACAGCTAGGCGAAGGGCTATGGCGGGATAGAAGTGCAGCAAAGTGGAGAGCGGGAGCTATGACAGGATGGAGAGCACGAGCTATGGCGAGATGGAGAACAGGGGCTAT
This sequence comes from Dipteris shenzhenensis, assembly GCF_047967505.1. Classification (NCBI taxonomy): domain Eukaryota; kingdom Viridiplantae; phylum Streptophyta; class Polypodiopsida; order Gleicheniales; family Dipteridaceae; genus Dipteris; species Dipteris shenzhenensis. The sequence continues at coordinate 9,704,878 of NC_141625.1, forward strand.
GGCGAGATGGAGACGCAGCAAGGCAGGAGCTATGTGAGATAGAGGGCAAGAGCTATGGCGGACAGGAGAGAGAGAGAGAGAGAGAGAGACACACACACACACACACACAAACAAAGAAAGAAAGTTTATTAAAGTCTTCGAAAGATCAATGGGTCTATGAGACTGTGAAAGACCTAGTACAAAACGAGCTCTCGCGTCAATTGAAGACAGCTCGTGGAGGGTGGGTGCAATTAGAAAGAGCTGTTGTTAGCAGGTCACGATGGCAGGTGTAAGCTCTAGAGCTTGTGACGGGTCACTTTGGGCTAGATGTGGTGCTTGTAGGTCGTATGGAGGCTAGAGTCAGACTAGGTGGTATGGGTTGAAGGCGAGGCAAGGGATGATGACAAGAGAGCTATGGCCGGATGGAGGCGCAGTAAGGTTGGGGGCTCTGGCGAGATGGAGGTATAGCTAGGCGAAGAGCTATGGTAGGATAGAATTGCAGCAAAGCAGAGAGCAAGAGCTGTGACGGGATGGAGAAAGAAAGAAAGTTTATTAAAGTCTTCGGAAGACCAATGGGTCTATGACACTGTGAAGATCCTGATACAACGAGCTGTGGTAGTGGAGCTACTAAATGAGCGTCCATACCAATGCAAAATGCAAAATGCCAAAAATGCAGAATGGCAGTACTAAGTCCTAAGTACAACATAGTGATGTCGGTGGTCGACTATATATCAATCTCAGCATCATCATCCCCAGCAACAGCAAGATATCAGGATGGATGAGACAGTGGAGGCATGAAGTCGGCAATAGAGTGTTGTCGGCCACTCAGAGGTGCGGTCCTGGCACGTCTCTTGGTCGTAGCTCTACGTCCAACCAGGGCTACTGTGACCCCCGTCGGTCGGGCTCCAACTCTAAACAAGGAGGGGATGTCTCCAAGTGTGTTCTATGTGTCGACCCTCCGTCTGAGCTGTCGGGTCACGGATTCCGGGTCACGGTCATGTCGAGGCCTCGTCTCGTTGGGATCTATGTGATCTAGCTGAAAGAACTCCGTGATAGAGCTCTGAGAGGGATCAACCGAGGAAGAAGTCTGCTCATGTCTCCGTGCTCGGAGTATCCTCTCGCAGTGTCTAAGTGCCTCATGAATGAAACCTGTCAAACACCGCTGGTCTGGGTAGGAGAGGAAATGGGCTAAAATCCCATAACTATCTCTGAAGAGGCAATGGAAACGTCCTCAGATCTCATAGTACACAGGACACCTGAAGATGAAATGCTCCTCTGTCTCAACCTCCTGTATGTCACATAGTGTGCATATGCGCCGCTCCCTGGGTAGTCGCTTTGCTCTGCCGCTCTCGATGCGAAGTCTGTGTAAAGAGACCCGGAACTGCCCAAGAGGGATCCTCATCGAGTGGGGTAGGTGAATCTGTGTGTATCCTGGTGGGTCAATGAAACCCTCCGCTGTGATATGTAAGAAGTGATCTCTGTAGAAGTTAAGCTTCACTGGGAGTTCACTCGGTTCCAACCAGGTCCTAAAAGTGTGTAGCTGTAGTAGATCCTCACGGATAACCTGGTTGACCTCGTGTGATAAGAGGGGAGAGAACGGAGCATCCATGCTATATTGGAAGGGAGATAGTCTATCCATGTGGAGCCCCAGTCGCTCAAACCATCTCTCTGTACGTGCATACCAGCACCTCTGGTCTCCTCCTGCTGCAAGTGCCATAGAAGAGGATAAAGCTATCCATGGTAGCCTGCTACGTCCCGAGGTATAATCCCCATATTTCCTAACTCGGTACAAATATGTGATGACCTGAAATGCAACATCTAGCTGTAAAGGGGGTGACCCAAACTCAGCCTGAATGATCTGGTGAGGAACGGATGACTTACCATGAATCATCCGTGATAGCATGAGAACCTGTAGCCGCTCCACATGAGCCCACTCTGTATCCAACAAGTCTGGCCCCCAACAAGGACTGCCGTACATCCCCGCTGGACGAGCCAAGGAGTCAAAAAGCAACCCCTTGGTGCGTGGATCCTAAAAGTGTGAGCAGAAGCACTGCCTCTCTAGCCTGGCCAATGAGACATACCCTCTACTCAAGCGTGCCTGCATCACGGGTCTCATAGTGAAGCTCGGTCCGGAGAAGATAACCCCAAGATAAGTGTATGATGAAACTATCTCAACAGATGACCCCGCAAATGTAAACTGCTCCTGACACATGATGGCTCGAGATGTATTAAAGATCATGACCTTGGTTTTACCCAGGTTGACCTTCAAATCATGAGACTCACAAAAGAACTATAGTGCGTCTAAGTGTCTCTGAAGCCCGTCTGCTGAGGAAGACAAGAGAGCCACGTCATCTACATAGAGCAAAATCTGGATCAACGTGCCTGCAAGAGAGCAACCTACACCCCCCTGTGTCTGCATCACTATCTCAAGCTCGTCAATGTAGAGGCAAAACAAGGTAGGCGACAAGGGACACCCTTGTTTGACCCCGATGGTGCTCATGATCTCATCTGTCTACCCGGATCCTACCCGAACTCTGCCAGAAACTCTCGTAAAGTGCCATGACAGCCCAAATGATCTCCTAGTCATAACCCAAGTCCTGTCGGTGCCGTATGAGACGGACTCTCGGGACTGTGTCAAATGCCTTGTGAAAATCCACAAAGCAACAATAAACCCTCTGCTTCCGTGATCTCGCCTCCTCGATGATACATCTGAGCGTCAGAATGTGGTCCATGGTTCCATGATCACGTCGGAATCCGACCTGTCCTGCTGCTCTGAGTCCTCGACACTCTGCAAGTCTACTAACCTCGCAGTCAAGTACCGATGCATAAATCTTGGACATGACATGTCCAATCATAATGGTCCTGTAGTTCTCCAGGCTCATGGGATCCCCTGCCTTGTGGATGGGTGAGATAGTGTTAATGGTCCAAGTGTGTGGAAATCCCAAACAAACCGCTTCATTAAAAAGCTTTGCTAAGATCGGGGCTAGGAGGTTAATCCCATATGCAATGAACTCAGTACATAGTCCCTCATGATCCTTCGCTCGGCCATTATGAAGTTTCATTACAGCATCCTTTACCCCTCCTCTAGTGAAGAGGGTGCAGGATGTGGAACGAGGCATGTGTGAGAGGCTAGGGACTGCTGTCTGATTTGGGATGTCATAAAGTGTGCGTGCGTAATCAAACCAGATCTAGGTGCCAGTGAGTGGCGGAGGGGACCATCCTTCTAGAAATCTCCGCCAGAAGTCCTTAGAGTTGTTACTAAACAAAATGTTCAGTAGCTCCTCCTCGTTTCAACGAATGAAGTCAAAAGGGGGGGGTGCGGTTAGCTGCAGCAGCGCCCAAGCGGGGGGGTACCGGGGGGGGGGGGGTAGTAGCGGAGGGCTGAACGGGGGGGTAGTGGAGGTAGCGGTTAGCAAAGAGCAGGGGTTGGGGGGGGGGGGTGCTAGAGCTAGAGCGGGGGGGCTCAGCGGGGGGGAGGGTAGTGGAGGGCTGAGCGGGGGGGCTGAGCGGGGGGGGCTGAGAGCGGGGGGACTGAGCGGGGGGGCTGAGAGTGGGGGGCTGAGCGAGGGCTGAGCGGGGGGCTCAGAGTGGGGGGCTGAGAGCGGAGGGCTGAGCGGGGGGCTGAGCGAGGTGAGAGCGGGGGGCTGAGAGCGGGGGGCTGAGGAGAGCGGGGGGCTGAGAGCGGAGGGCTGAGAGCAGGAGAGCTGAGCAGGGGGCTGAGAGCGGGGGGCTGAGCGAGGTGAGAGCAAGAGCTATGGCGGGATGGAGAAGAGGGGCTATGGAGAGATGGAGGCGCAACAAGGCAGGAGCTATGTGGGATGGAGGGCAAGAGCTATGGCGGATGGAGAGAGACAAACACAACACACACACAGAAAGAAAGAAAGAAAGTTTACTTAAGTCTTTAGAAGACTGATAGGTCTATGAGACTGTGAAAAACCACAAACCTAGGACCTAAAAAGACGTGCCTTTGAACTAGAAGAAACTCTTGTATTACTCCTTTTTGTCCACGTCCACGTGCAAAACGTAGTGAACAGTACAAAATAATCTGCAGAATAAACATGCTAAAATGTCAATCCAAGTACAAGAGGCAGCTTACCATCATCAGGCCTGAAACCCCATCCTGCATCGCATAGGCTCCTACCATGCTACTGCTTTAAGGAACAAACAAGCATGCTTAGCATATCAATAAAGATTATGGACTTTTACACAAATTGTATAGCTGAACAGGAAACTTGAAGTCCTGCTTCCTGCAGGATAAAACTTCGTCCAAATCCAAAAATCTATGCGTATATTATAATGTGGAATGCAAAGCCATTGACAGTGAAGAAGTGCTTTTGTTGACCTTTGTGAAGGTGGATACCCATGCAGGTCGCTGTAAACGGAGTGCACCATTCCTGGCATGTGAACAGTGCGGTAAAGCCCTGTGAGTGTGCTTGTGTGCCAAGCATGTGCCTCTAGCTAAGCTGTACAGCAAGTGCACAGATGGGTGCTCAAGTACAATCCAACAAAAGTGTTCATAGGACAAGCACAACCATGGAAGTTTTACACATGGCAAATGGGGGGGAGAAAATAGAAAGATAATAAAACCAATGAATCCAATAACATTGTTTAAGCCTTCAAAGACACGTGTACTAGTTTGCACCTGCATCAGGATAAACCCCAGGAACCCCCAAGGGTCCCCTGAATTTTTTCTCCATAGCACCTGGACCTCTCTCATCTGGCAAAAGAGTGACATGCATTTAACGAGTCAGTGACATATCTTGGAATGTCAACTTTATCCAGAATACACCAGCCTGAAAGTTGCAACTACTGAGTATATATTTCGATTGCACATACATATGCAGTGCTAAAATCACCTCTATACCTGAATGGGGTCTCTTTACTCTAGAGTTCGATCTTGCGAGCTCAATGTGGAGAATTGAACCAAGCTGAAGATCAAACTTGTGACCCTGTGATTATAAGAAAAGAAATTGTAGTCAAGATCATGCTGACCCTTATATTTAAAACAAAACACCAAAAACTGAGACCCTATGACCTCAAGCTTCCTACTTGTATCACAAATGCTTTAAACTACAGCCAGGTTTCACAAGGAGTTGTTTTACAGATTATATACACATTTACAAAGAAGACTGAATACATCCTCACTAACAGAGCAATGCAACCTTTTCGCTCTGCTAGAGGAGTCCACTCACAAATCTTCAAATCATAAACTCCACCACATAGCACATATTATATAATATTATAGTGATAAGATACCTGGTAGTTGGAGCTAGGTTCTAGAAACACAGCACACTGCTGCTCCAAGAGGGCTTTGATGAGCGCAAAAGCAGACAGCGAGGACAGGAGCAGATTCGCAAAATAGGTGCTGTATGGCCGTACAATAATGGGAAGGGACCTAGCATAGCTGAGAGTACCTGATGTTTCTAACATGCGTAACCATTAGGTACGCGACCTTAACTAACCCTTGTCTAATTCCATTTACTTAATAGAGAACGCAATTGTCATAACAAGATAATTCTTATATACAAGTAAAAAACTTTGAATTTGCCCAAACTCATCCAAAACAAACAATATACATAAGTTGCATGTTTACAACTTAGGCAGAAAATAATCAAATCCTATATTCCTCTTCCCCTGACTACTATCTATACCCATATCAAAAATTCTAATTCCATTTACTCAATAGTGAACGCAATTGTCATAACAAGATAATTCTTATATACATGTAAAAAACTTTGAATTTGCCCAAGCTCATCCAAACAAACAATCTACAGAAGTTGCATGCTTGCAACTTAGGCCGAAAATATCAAATCCTATTAAACGGAAATACATTCCTCTTCCCCTGACTACTATCTATACCCATATCAAAAATTCATTACTATCTATACCCATATCAAAAATCCATCCTTCGCTTCCTTTGTTTTCAACCCTTAGTGACAACATAATTAAATCTTCAAGTTTCTTAACATTAGAATATTCAAATTTCATATCCCACAAAATAAACCTCCAACATACTCTCTTAGGCTTTTGAAAGAAAATGAATGTACCTTTGGGAGTAGAATTTAAGCAACCATGTTAACTCTTGTCCTACTCACCGGCTGTTCACTGGAATGCACCCTATTCCATAAGCATATATCTTTTGAACTCTAGAGATAACAAGTGATGATAAAGCTGCTCCTTAAACTCAAGCCATGTATGTGGAATCCTTCCTTGGGCCTCCAAAGCGTTTCCCAGTAGTTCCTCGCGAGCTAAGTGCGTGTTTAAGTTCCACATCTAAACAAGCAATACCCTGGACTTATGATACTTTATTTCATCAATCAAACATGCTTCTCTCCATGTAATCTTCTAAACTAGCTTCACGCCGTCGATGATGCCCATACGATCACCAAGATGAAGTGAATGATGTAGGAGACTAGGGCTTATGCCGCCTCTAATAGTTTCTTTTCCTTCACCCCTCTCTTTCTTCCTATCCCTCCTGTTCGTCCTCTTCTTCTATTCGCATCCTCTCCATTCCAATGAAGCTAACAGGACCCTCTGTCTCACTCTTTCCTTTGGCACTACTTTCTTCTTTTGCTTGTCTTTCACCTTGGGTGCAGGCTGCTTTCAGGCTGGCTGCTCCTTCTCCATATACAAAGAGGTAAATCTTGGTATACATCTTTACTCTAATCACACACACAATGTATGAGTGTGAACGAGGACCACCCCCAGGCCCCTACCGGGATTGGTATACTTCCTTAATAGCATGCATGCATATGTATGTATGCATGTATGTATATAAGCAAATATAAAATAAAATTAGAATCAAGAAACATACCAAGATATATTCCTCGTACGGTGTGGTCCCCTCTCTCAAGAGAGACCGTTCGAGCCTCTTGATATGGCCCACCAGATACAAAGACCACGCCCCTTGCCACAATGAGAGACGGCTCGAAAGACAGATATACGATACATATTCACATCTCATCCGGAGAGCCACCATGGCAACCGGTTTTGTTTTCAAAGCACTAGCTTTGCTGCCATCTTTCAGACAATGACATTCACCCACAAAGTTTGGGCCTCATCTCCCTGGACACTAACGACGCTGGCCTTAGAGTCATCCAGACAGCTGGCAACGAGCTGGGCCAACACATGGCATGCAAGTGTATCCACATGGCTTGATAGAGTCGATCCCACAAGACCAGACTAATCGTATCATCTGGTTATCTCCTCCAACTCCACACATCTCGGACTTGGGGAGGGGACCAAGAGTTCCCAACCAAGATCCAGTTCTATCGCAACCACTTCCAAAGAGTATCGAGGGAGGGATTCATCATTAGACCCCCGTACCTTGAGGACAAGGGAGTCTCACATGCATTGAGGACAAAGGAGTCTCACTTCTCAGACTTGGGGAGGGGACCGAGAGTTCCCAACCAAGATCCAATTCTATCGCGACCACTTCCAGAGAGTATCGAGGGAGGGATTCATCATTACACCCCCGTATCTTGAGGACAAGGGGGTCTCACATGCATTGAGGACAAAGGAGTCTCACATCTCGGACTTGGGGAAGGAACCAGAAGTTCCCAACCAAGATCCAATTCTATCGCGACCACTTCCAGAGAGTATCAAGGGAGGGATTCATCATTAGACCCCCGTATCTTGAGGACAAAGGAGTCTCATATGCATTGAGGATCGGCATTGGACAGAGGCGGGTCTCATCCCATCAACTCAGAATTGAGTCATGGAGAGCGGCAAGTATATCTAGAGGGCAGCGAATCTGTACATTATGCACACTGGGGATGGTTGAGACAAAGGAGCATTTTCTATGTGCCTGCCCAACCTACTATGAGATTCGAGGGTGATACCACTATCTCTATCCAGAGGGGAGCAGCTTTGGTCCACTCTCATAACTGATCCACTTCCATGACCAGGTCTTCACTGGGCTCTATTTAATTGAGATGCACCCATACAAGGAGTCACTTTTGCGACAGATCAAAGAGCAATAGGAGGTGACCAGGCACTTGACACAGAGATAGACCAAGCACAGCCACAAGTCACAGACTTCTATGCATTGGACTGAGCTCTAGGACATAACGGAGTGGAGGAGGAGGAGCTAGCCGATATGAGAGCAGCCTGGATCGACAGAGAGAGCTCACACGGCATTGCACGGAGAGCGACTAGAGCACAAACTATTGAGGTCTAGCCTATCTCCACTTTCTTCAAAGGAGACCGCCAGAGACGAGGAGTCAATCTGGACATTGCTCAGCGGATTCAGAGATCGAAGAGACCACGCCCCCTCCCCCACCACAGCATGAGAAAACTCGACAGACGCAGATCCGATATATTTTCACAGCTCCCCGGAGAGCCACCATGGTGCCAAGGTTTGGTTTTTGAGTCTCATCTCTCATTTTGCTTCAACTTGTACTTGATCTTCCTTGAGCTCTATAGCTTAGCACAGCATAGCTTGATACTCAACAAGGATCCTGGCGCTCCATTGAGGCTTGTATGAGATTTTTTTCTCTTGGTGTACTTTGTCCCATAGGCCTCTTGTGGACGCTTCTCTCTCTCTCTCTCTCTCTCTCTCTCTCTCTCTCTCTCTCTCTCCCCCCCCCGTCGTAGCCTTCCCCATCTGCTGCTCTCCATCCGAGCTCTCCTCGCCTACTGCTCTCCCCATCACCCGTCGCTCATCGTACACCGTTGTAACACTGTCGCTTGTCATCCGTCGTAGCCCTCCATTGTAGCCTCGCTCAAGTGCCTTGTCGCTCAAGTAACTCGTCGCAAAGCAGCTCCAAGTTGTCTACTAGTTAGGGTTCATGCCACTTCAGTTCAGTCCCAACTCGTCCAATCTAGTTAGGGTTCATCAGCTCATCAGCTACAATTTCAAGTCACCCCAAGATGGGCTGAACTCCAAGCCCAATCTGGGGGTTACCTTTAGCTTTGGAGGTACTCAGATATGGCCAGCATGGAGTGGCAAACTCTTTCCTCAAAATCCCCCTCAACACTAGCAACCTCCACTAATGCCATGGCGCCCTCTCCATTTGCATATAACTACCAACAAGCAGCTTCAAAGCGACCCATAATTGGGCAACATGAACAGATTTACTACTTGCAGCAAACAGTCAAAGTTAACGCTGGAGCTAGCAAAAGTAAAGGCTCGATTCGAGGTTGTAGAAGGGTTTGGCAAACAAGCAATGATTGATGAGGTTGTGAAGTCCTGCAAGACTTCCCCCCCCACCCCTAGTTAGTCTCCACAGTTAAGGATTTAGTTCATAATGAAATACGAACAGCCAAATAGGAGGTCATTGTGGAGTTTGAAGCAAAGGTCAACAAAGTTCATATTCAGCAGGAGATCAAGGAACATGAAGCCAAACGGGATAATGTATTATTGGGGGACTCTCAGAAGGATGATACAAGGAGGAGGACTCATTCAATGATACCTTAGCAAATGTCAAAGCAACACTACCTGACAACATTGATTGGACGGCTGACGAGGATGACAAGCCTGATGATTCTCATGTTGTCCACGTGCCCTCCCTAAGCTGATGTATTGGATGGCTTTTCTATTGTTCAATAGATCTTTGGTCTCCCGTGGACGTTAATAGCCTCCCTCCCTCCCCCCCTCCTTCTCTCTCTCTCTCTCTCTCTCTCTCTCTCTCTCTCTCTCTCTCTCTCTCTCAAATGTTTAAAAGGCATCTAATATGCAAAATTAGAAGAGGAGCAGGTGGACAAGACTCAAGATCCCTACAAAGGAAAGAACCTGCGAAAATATTCCCCACAAGGGAGGTACCTAACTTCATCTATGGCATTGGAGGTAGAAAGGAATCAGAAGAGTTGGTATGCTCGAACATGCAAAGGGTTCAGAAATATGGGGCTACACATGGACAAATTCCACCATTTCAGCATAGCCTTGAGGCTCCATCCATTATGCTTGCCTGTCAGAAGTCGTCGAAGAGGATCTCTTGCATCTTTACATGTTCACGAATCGGTTAGCACCTACTGAGCTTTTGGTGAAACTCATCTTCTACAAAGATCATTGCTTGCAGATCTCAAAGGAGGGGTTCACCGAACCACCAGATTCATCTCCCACATGCATTAAGGATCTCAATGGGTCAGTTTCGGATAGTTGAGATAGGACAAGCAAAGGGCATCCCACGCGAGAGACGAATCTCCACTTTATGTGATATGCAGGAGACCAAAGATAGAGGATCACCATGCTTTCAAATTCTTGTATACTATGAGGTCCTTGGACGACATCTCTGTCTTTTCAGCACTAGTTTAGGCCCACTCGAAGAGTTCCTAGCACATCCAAATCAATGGAGGGTTGCTATTTTCCTTCTTGCAGCCCACAGACAGAGAGATCAGCTCATATGAGCACAAAGGAGAGCACACAAGGGAACGATCGAGCCCAATCAAAGCACGATCATGGATTTTTCCTCCGTTGACCCGCGCCGAGGACAAGGGAACAGACGTAGGAGAGAGCCAAAGGACATGACTCGCCCGATCCGACCCCGAGTGGACACTCACATGAGAGCTGCAGACATATCCTCTATCGTCGACATGGGGAGAAGCGCTTGTCACACGGCCGGCCACATTACAAAAACTACAGAGGAGGAGGGATGGACCAAAACAAGCTGAGTGACAGCAACATATTATCACTTATTTTTTCTCTCTACGCCAACCATCACCAGATCCTGAGCCATTGTCGGGCAAGCTCCTCTTGTCTCTCCGCAGTCGTCCAATCATGTTGGTCCCACAGATAGGATATACGAGGACGGGTGACCGATTGATAGACGACTAGGGGATTCTCTCTCGTGTTTGCTCTCCCTTTGTGGGTTTCCTTGGCGACGATAGAAAGAAACAAAGAAAGATATATTAACGTCCACAGGAGACCTCGTGGGCCTATGGGACAAAGTGCACAAAAAAGCGAACTCATACAAGCCTCAGTGGGCTGAAGCAAAGGGTACGCTAGGACCCTTGCTGAGTACTAGTCTATGCTAACAGAATCATAATCATAATCATATCAATCAATCTATCCAAACACTGGGACAAAACCGAAGCCTGGTACAATGATGGCTCTCTGGTGGGCTGCAAAAATGTCTCGTATCTGCATCTGTCAAGCTGTCTTTTATTTCTCGTCACAGCATGAGCCTCAAGTAGGGGTGACCATTTTAGTGGCCCCAACCTTAGGTTTCATTGTATCTGGTTTCCTTTTAGTGTCATAGACCCTTTGATATTTTGTAGACGTTAGTAAACTTTCTTCCTTTCTCTCCCTAAATGGAAAAGCTCCAGACACACAAGGACTAGTGGCTGCGATGCTGACATGGAGGAGAGAGAAGGCTAAACTCACCACCCTCATGAATAAGGCTCCAACAAAAGGGTTTCCCACTGAATGGCAACTTAGCACAATCGTACCGATGCACAAGGACGGACACATCAAGAAACTATTGCACAATTATGGTGAGCAGCCTCATAGCTAAGCTATATGGTACTATCATTGAGCAAAAACTCACCACATGGGTGGAGACACGGGGAGTGAGGGAGCCATCCAGGCAAGGTTCCATCCCCAACACTCAACAGTGGACCATTTGGTTCCAATTGACAGGTGTCTTTCCTAATGCATGCACATTTGTTTGCAGCTTGAAAGCTTGTGGCAGCATATGAGCCATAGACAAGGGCCAAGGAAATACATGCTGAGATTGTGGGAAAGAGCTTGCTGGAAAAAGGATCCTTTTGTTGCTAGCACCTTGGTTGATATGTATGGCAAGTGTGGCTTTCTTGCAAAAGCACAAGAAGTATTTGACGAAGTTCCACTTCAAGATGCAATCTCGTGAAATGCACTTTATCCGCAAGGTATACTGAACATGACCTTGGTAAGGATGCACTGAACTCTTTTGAAGAGATGCAATTGACGGTGTCTCTCCTGTGCGGTCGCATTTGTTTGCAGCGTGAAAGCCTATGGTATGATAGGAGCCATAGACAACGGCCAAGAAAATACATGCGGAGATTACATGAAAAGAGTTGTTGAAATGAGATCCTTTTCATGCTAGCACCCTAGCTGACATGTATGCCGAGTATGGGAAAAGTGTTGAAAGTGGGAGCAAGAAGCAAGTAAGAGAGAGCAAAACGTAGGAGGTGGTTTTGTCTAAGTGACAAAACCACACTAACCCACTGACTGTGGTTAGGGGGGGAAACCTCTAAAGAGGGAAAAGTGCCCCTACTCACTTATGGACTACATTGGTCACTGCCTAGAATATGCCAATAATTCTAACACCCCCCTGCAGTGCCAATGTGATAATGTACAAGAAAGTGATCAATCACCAAAAGGAGATAAGTTCAGGGCACTATGAAATGCCTCAAACTTCTCACGTGGAAGTGCTTTGGTGAAGATATTTGCAACATTGTCATGTGTTGACACATAGATCATACTGATCTCCCCTGCATGCAACTTCTCTTTGACATAATGATCAATGTGCTTCGTGCAAGCATGAAACACAGGATTCTTTGCCATTGCTATAGCAATATTCTTTGCCATTGCTATAGCACTCTGACTATCAGTGAGGGACCCTCCAATAAGAGACGAAGATCAACAAACAAACGACGCAGCCAAACACATTCAACTGTCACTGTGAAAGCAGCCCTGTACTCAGGTTCACATGAGGAAGTAACCACAGTAGATTGTTTCTTGCTCAGCCAAGAAATGCAAGTTTTGCCCAAAAAGAAACAATTACCACTAGTGGACTACCTGGTGTCATAGTCTCCAGCCTAATCTAAGTCATTGTAAGCATGCATCTGCAAGTCACTCCCTTGGGAAACATCAAGCCATAAGACTTTATGCCTTGCAAGTAACGGAAGATGCATTTTACAACCTGCCAGTGTATTGTCTTTGGGCTGTGCATATACTTACTCGCCTAAGATACTGCATACTGAATATCGGGCCGTGTATTGCACAAATAAATAAGGCAGCCTGGCTGTAAAGTGTCGCATCCACTGATTCACCTGCATCATACATAGTAAGCTTCAACCCTGGCTCCATGAGAGTGGCTGTAAGCTTACAATCTTGCATATTGAACCTATCCAAGAGCTTTTGCACATACTTGTATTGAGACATAACAATGCCACGCTTGTCTTGTATGAACTGGATTCCCAAATAGAAATTTAACATGCCCGAGTCTATCATCTCAAATTCAGCTTTCAATTCAGCCTTGAAATCTGCAATTATTTCCTTATTTGACCCTATGAGCAACATGTCATCTACATAAAGAATGATTAGCAAAATATCCCCCCCACTATTGTGTAACCCCTTACTTGCCAGGAAGGTTTCAATCTTGGCATACCATGCACGTGGGGCTTGTTTCAGCCCATATAAAGCTTTATTCAACTTGCAAACTTGAAGTGCATTACCCCAAAGTTCAAAGCCAGAAGGTTGTTTAACATAAGCCTCTTCATGCAAGTCCCCATTAAGTAAAGCTGTTTTTATGTCCAACTGATGACATTCCAAACAAAATTTGCAACCATGGCAATAACTGATCTGATAGTGGTCATCCGAGATGTAGGAGCAAAAGTCTTCTCATAATCTAGCATAGCCTTTGGTAACCAACCATGCCTTGTACCTTTCAATGGACCCATTTGACTTCCTTTTAACTTTGAAAACCCATTTGGTACGAATAGCATGTTTTCCTAGTGGTAAATCCACAACATCCCAAGTCTGTTTTTTCTCAACGAATTGCAATTCATTGTGCATGGCATTCATCCAGTGCACATTATCCTTGGCTTCTTCAAAAGTTTCAGGTTCTTTTTCATCAAGAAGAGTACTTGCATAAGCTGATTCAACAAAAAGAGCCCCCCCTGCGTGCCTTACTGCACTACGAGTCCTGCCAGGCAAAGGTGCCTCAAGTCTACTCTCCCTAAGAGTTTGTAGCAACCAATTCGGAACTATTTTTGCTGCAAGTATCTCTTGAATCTCTTGCCTGACAACATCATCCACTGCCTGTGGAGAAACAAAATCAGCATATGGTTGGATCGGGGCATGTGGAGCACGTGGAGGCTGCTGTAAATGCTGATTTTCAGCGTGAGCCAACATGAGCCTCAACTGGGGAACCAAAAGCAAGAGGAAGCAACCCCTCAAAAACATCATCTGAAGAAGTTGGAATAAGTGAATTCAGCATGTGTATGAGCTGAATTCTCTGAAAAAACGACATCTCTACTCACAAAAATCTTGCGTGTGGCAGGATTGTAGAGACAATAGCCTTTGCTTTGTGCACTAGACATTGAACATATGGTATTTTGATAGCAGTGCATTCAAGCATATCACTTCAAGGAAGAGTCTTTTTGCATCTCTGCATGCACCACCTGCTAAAAAGAAGGTGACATGTACAAACAATTCTTCTTATTCAGTGTCCTTTATGTTCTTTATGTGCCTGGTATAAAGAAGAATTTACTTTCAATGTCCTCTCTCAATCGAGGAGGATTTCAAGTTATCTTTGATGATGCTAAATGTGCAGTCCGAGACAAAGAGAATGATTATGATTTGATGTTGTCTGGCACTTTGTCTCAAGGTCTTTTTCAACTTGATATTTATGAGAAAAGATTCGATCTTGTACTTGCAGTAAGCACTCCTACTGTTGCCATGCAAAATGCGGAGTTATGGCATGCCAGATATGGGCACATGAGCTATGGTAGCTTGATGACACTTTAGAAGCATGCTATGTATGGTTGATAAATTGCCTCCTTTGGAGTCACCTCCTTGTCATGCCTGTGAGGGATGCATCCTTGGTAAGATGCATAGATTTGCCTTTAAAAAGGATTGTGCAGTACGAGCTACTCGCAAATTACAGCTCATACATAGTGATGTCTGTGGTCCCATGAGGACACTTGCTTTTGGTGGTTATCTATATTATGTCACATTTATAGATGACACTTGGGTCTATGGCTTGAAGAAAAAATTAGATGTGTTCATGCATTTCAAACACTTTGTGGCCATGGTTAAAAATGAGACAAGACTCAAGGTGCATACGCTTCGCACTAACAGAGGGGGAGAGTATGTGTCTCATGAATTTGAGGCATTTTTGAAGGAGAAAGGCATCACATATCAGCTTATAGTGGGGTTTACTCGTCAGCAAAATGACAAAGCTGAGCGAAAAATTAGAATTGTCTTGGAGATGGATAGATGCATGCTCACTAGCAAGAAGTTGCCTCACATATTTTGGCTTGAAGGCCTCATATGTGCCAATTATGTTTTGAATCAGGCTCCCATAAAGGCTTTGAAGACAATCACTCCCTATGAGACTTGGCCTCATATGTGCCAATTATGTTTTGAATCAGGCTCCCATAAAGGCTTTGAAGACAATCACTCCCTATGAGGCTTGGCATGGGAGGAAGCCTTCAATGGATCACTTTCGTGTTTTTGGATGTGTTGCATGTGCCCACGTGCTTGTGGAGTTTTGACATAGGTTGTCAAATAAGGCACTAAAGTGTATCTTTGTTGGGTGTTGACACTGAAAGAGCATGCATCCTTCGAAGGGTCATAGCTGCAAGTCAGAAAAGCATATGAGTCATCCTCAAGAGTGACTGTAGTATCTGGACTAGCCACTGGAAAATCTGAAATGCAAGACAAAAAGGCATAATCCTCTTCTACAAAGTTGACTATAACATCCCCTCCTTCATGTGCATGAGTTGATGCATCTAAGACAGCCATACCCGAATCCTTTTTCTTCTCCTTTGCTATTCTTTTCTTGCATTCACCAATGTAGTGACCCGGCTTCTTGCAATAATGACAAATGCCCTTCCTCTTTGGCTTCTCTGCATCACCTTTAGCCTTATGAGAGAGCTGTCCTAAATCAGCTTTATGCTGATGTGTAGACTGATTTCCTTATTGCTTTTGTTGCCCTTTCCCTTTGGGCTTGAACTTTGAAAGCATGGCATACTCGCCAGCCCGTGTAACCATGTTCTTCCTAACTCGTGAAAAGAAAGAGGATTGCTACTCCCCCTCAATGACAAATTCAGCGAGGTATAAAAACTGAGATACCACTCAGAAAGAGAATTCCAAGTAGTGGTAATCATCTCTGAATCAAGAATGATCTCATCTATATTCAACAATTGTTCCCTCAAATCCTGAAGCTTGGTGAGGTGAGCATTCATGGAATCACCCTCATCCATATGTGTGTCTCTTCAAGAACAAGACTCACGCATCATTTCTGACTGCAAACATGGTCTCTAAAATATTCCAAGCTGCCTTCGAGGTCTGGCATGACCGAACGTGAGGAATGATAAACCTTTTCACAAAAAGGAAAATGACTGAAAGAGCTTGTACATCACGTGAATCCCACCTTTTCTGTTCCGGTGCACCTTTTCTGTTCTGGTGTGGGAGCCACCAAAGCAGCAGCTATTGCTCCTACCACTTGTCCTACACCTTGACCTCCACCTTAGAGTAGGACTGACAGGTATAGCCACTGTTTTTTACCTTGTCTCATCTCCATTGACATAATCCCATAGATGTCTGCCAACTAAGATGTTGCGCACCATATCCTCCTGTGTGAGGACACCAAAGACCTCATTGGGATTGTTCTGAGCCATATTTGCCAGACAACTCAAAAAATGCAGCAAACACGACAAGTGAAATCCCTTTCTAGGATGTAAAATGCACAACCAAAGTCATCAAAAAATCTGCCCAAAGTGACAATTTGTTGTCACAACCTATCAAAGGCTTAAAATGCACCAAAATGCTCTGCAAATGCCAAAATCTGCAAAATCTGCCTGCAAAAATTGACGAAAGTCTCCAATGTGACTCAAACTGAGTCCAAAACTGCTTGCAAAGCTCCCAAATTATCTGTCCACTGCCAAATTGCATCCAAAATGCAAAAGCCCCAAATTCCTGCAAGAGATAGAAATATAAAATTAACTGCACAATTTTGGCATCATTGCTTGAAAAGTTGAAACCATCCCTCAGTATGAGCTCTTTAGACCATTCAAAATCAGATGGTTAGACTACGCAAGCTAATCAAACTGTGGAAGATATGCTAACAGCTCATAAGAATGGTAAAGACTGAGCACAATAGACTGAGCACAATGCTATTATACTCATGGTAAAAACCCTTGAATTTGTTCAATCCAAATCGTGGCATACTATGTTGGGCACTTGTTAGAAGTGGGGGAATGTGGATCTTGGAAGGTGGGCATTTAAACATGCAGTGGAATTGGCTTAAAAGAATGCTACAGCTTATGTCTTGATGTCTAACATCTATGAGATGCTCATATGCAGGACTCAAGAGAACGCTAAGCAAGTTGAGTTACTAAGATTGAAAGAACAACAATAGAAGAAGCCAAGATATAGTTGGACAGATTGTTTGGCAAAACTGTGCATTCATTTTGATAGGAAATACAGGAAATTAGTAATATTGCCGAGGGATATTTTTTGGAAATGCATAGGTCAACAAAGCCTCCAAATGAGGAGAAAGAAAGAAAGAAAGAAAGTTAAGTCTTCGGAAGACCGATGGGTCTATGAGACTGTGAAACCCTGGTACAGTCACGCTGTGAGGGTGGAGCTACTAAATGAGCATCCACACCAATGCATAATGTAAAAATAATGTAGAATGATAGTTTTAAGAATTAAGTACAACATAGTCATGTCGGTGATTGAGCTACAAATCAGTCACATCATCATCATCATCCTCATCAGGACATCATAGGTGAATGAGGCACTGGAGGCAGGAAGTCGGCGATAGAGTGCTGTCTACCACTCGAGGGTGCAGTCCTATGACGTCTCCTGGTCATAGCTCTACGCCTAACAAGGGCTACAGTAACCCCTGTCGGACGAGCTCCAATGATGAACATGGAGGCGATATCCCCAAGTGTAATCTGTGCGTCTATCCTCTATCTGAGCTGTTGAACTTGGGGGGGTGAACCTGGGTTTTGAGAGAGAGCATGGGGGGGTGAACCTGGGTTTTGAAAGAGAGCCACATGGGCAGCAACCTGGCTGTCATGTGGGCATCAGACAAACATCGAAAGAGAGAAAAAAGGGGCAGCAAACAGGCTACCATGTGGACAGCAAAGAGAGGAGAGTGCCTGGCAGATGGAAGCTTGCACAGAGAGCAGATTTGGCAAAGAATGGGCAGGCAACTGTCAAGGACAGTTCGGAGCAGATCTGCCCAGCATCTCTGGGCAGTGACACATGGCTGTACGGACTGTTGGTGAGCTGTTTGGCGGAGTCTGTGGACAGGTGTACAACCTGCACCAAGGCCTTGAAGATGGCACAACAGGGCGGCAGCATGGGTCAGCTAAAGACAAGGCTGGTAGGGGCTGGTTGAGACAGCCAACCAGGCCTTGGTTGGGCTGGTCAAAGGGCTGGGCCCTGGCATGATTTTGTGGGCCAATAGACCACAGTTTTGGGAGACCCCAAAGTCGCGGGGGGCCTGCAGTCAAGTTGGCCAGCAGGGGTCGGTTCAACTGGTTGAGCCAGCCACCAGGCCTTGCTTGGGCTGGTCAAAGGGCTGGGCCCTGGCACGGTTTTGTGGGCCAATAGGCCACAGTTTTGGGAGCCCCCAAAGTTAAGGGGGGGCTGCAGTCAGGTTGGCCAGCAGGAGCCCAGCCCTATAAAAGGAGGGGCCTCATTTTGGCATCCAGCAAAGCAGCCACCATTTGAAGCAGAAAGAAGCAGCAGCAGGACTTCTACTTGGGCCTATATCCAGGAGGAGAAGAAGGGCCAGAGGAGCTGCATACTTAGCTCAGGAGAGGCTGAAGCCTAGGCTGTATTCCAAGGCAGTAAGGTGCTGAGATCTGGACGGAGAGTCTACATAAGCTCAAGGTGGAGCACGCAGGCTCAGAGATCTAGATGTGCTAGGCAAATAGTAGGAGAAACTTTTGGTATTGTATCTTGTCCAGTTGTTGACAGACAAAAATATAAAGCGTTGTTTCTGTATTTGTCTCTTAGCACAGTCTATTTGCTAGTCTGCACATACACAATCTGCACATACACATGAATGTTGTGAAGTACACACACTTAATGAAGCATTGATTCCATAGAGAAACAGTTCCCTGTGTAATTCCTGGGCTAACTATCAGTCTTTCGCTGCAGGAACCCTCTATGTGAGAGTTCACTTTCTAACATGGTATCAGAGCCTTGACGAAAGTTCTCGGGAAGTCAATATACCTTTGTAAGACTATAACATATCCATTCGCACAAATTTAGATCTTTTGTTGTTCTAAAGTCCAAAGAAGTTTTAGCTATTGGGGCTTCTGCACCCGCATAAGATAATTGGATGTAGTTGAACAACTGATCACCACTTGGACGAAAATTCAAAGAATTTGCATGTCCGCTTAGGTGATTAAAAAATATACCTTTGTAAGACTAGAATATATCCTATCGTACAAATTTAGAATTTTGTTGTTCTAAAATCCAAAAAAAAATTTGTTGTTCTCGGGAAGTGGAACTTGAAGGCGAGGACATTGCTGAAGGACGACCTTGATTCAATGCTCGGAGGAATTAGCTTTGGTGTCTAAAGGACCGTACCTAGACAAAAGACTTAGGTTCAAACCGGCGCTTGAAGGATTGTACCTAAGTGGGAGACTCAGGTTAAGACAGGTTACGACACTCTAAACCCTTTTCCTATTTCAGTTCATGGACAATAGATGCTAGATTCCGGCAAGCTCGACGAAAATGAAGGTCCGGAGCCACTTGGTGTTGAGGGAGTCCTCGGGGATTGCGACGGGGACAAAGTTGATACCTTAGGCCACCATGACTACTCCAACTCCAACCACAACCTCAGCGGTGGTGACCACCAGCAAAACCTACCTTAGTGAGAGCATGGCACATCCGAAATGCGAATGCCTTGGCTATCATTGTGCTACGGCGGACATGATGCTACCACATATTCAGATGGCAGACATGATGCTACCGCATATTCAGATGGCGGACACTTCTTTCGAGGCTTGGATGACTTTGAGGGATATGTACAAGCTTGACAATGAAGCGAGAATCTTGGACCTCGAGACAGAGCTGTATGGCATAAGTATGGATGAAAGGGAATTGGTACAGGAATACATAGGTGGTGCGGGATCAACTAGTGGCAGTTGGTGAAAAGACGAGCTCGACCAAGATGGAGAGGCTGTTGCTAGTAATGCTCCAATAGTTTTGTGACTACGATGATTGCAGGGCATAAGGCGATGCCAGTGACTTTTGAGGAGCTGGTTTCATTACTATTGCAGCAAGAAGCTTGGGAAAAGAAGTACGATGGTACGAACAAGGATGACAAGACCCTAATAGCTCAAGACAAGAGCAAAAGGCAAGGGCATCATACAAACATCAAAAGAGAGAAAAGGAGCTGCAACATGGGCAGCAAACAGGCTGTCATGTGGACAGCAAAGAGACGAGAGTACCTGGCAGATGGAAGCTTGCCTGGAGGGCAAATCTCGCAAAGAATGGCCAGGTGACTATCAAGGACAGAACAGCAGATCTGTGCAGAGTCTCCAGCCTGGAACCAGGTCGTGATGACATCAGCAGGGTACAGTGCTGTACGGGGCAGTGACACATGGCTGTACGGACTGTTGGCGAGCTGTTTGGCGGAGTCTGTGGGGAGGTGTACGACCTGCAGCAGGGCCTTGAAGATGGCACAACAGGGCGGGGCAGACCAGCAGCATGGATCGGCTAAAGACAAGGCTGGTTGGGGCTGGTCCAGCCAGGCCTTGGTTGGGCAGGTCAAAGGGCTGGGCCCAGCGGGCATGATTTTGTGGGCCAATAGGCCACAGTTTTGGGAGCCCCAAAGTCGAGGAGGGGGGGGGGGCATCCCCCTGCTGGGTCGGTTGATTTAGTGGCAGCCTGGCCCTATGAAAGGAGGGGCCATAGACCCCATTTTGGCATCCAGCAAGCAGCCACCATTTGAAGCAGAAAGGAGCAGCAGCAGGACTTCTACTTGGGCCTACATCCAGGAGGTGAAGAAGGGTCAGAGATGCTGCAGACTTAGGTCAAGAGAGGCTGAAGCCTAGGCTGTATTCCAGGGCAGTATGCTGAGATCTGGACAGAGAGTCTACATAAGCTCGAGGTGGAGCACACGGGCTCAGAGATCTAGATGTGCTAGGCATATAGTAGAACCTTTTGTATTGTATCTTGTCCAGTTTGTGGATGGAGGGATGTTGCTTCTATATTTTTCTCTAAGCACAGTCTATTTGCTAGTCTACACCTACACATGAATGTTGTGAAGTACACACACTTGATGAAGCATTAATTCCATAGTGAAACACTTCCGCGTGTAATTCCTGGGCTATCAGTCTTCCGCTGCAGGATAACCTCTATGTGAGAGTCCACTTTTCTAACAATATCGATAGTGATATAGATATGGTCAAACTTCGCAAACTAATCAAACTATGGAAGATATGCTAACAGCTCATCAGAATGCTAAAGACTGAGCACAACACTATTCTACTCATGGTAACAACCCTACAAGAGGGCATGGTAGCTAAAGATTCAAAAACCATGAGTGCTAGTAGTAAATGCTATAAGCTAACATCAAGATGTTGTGGACCATACAGGTCATTAAGAAATATGTTTGAGTTACAAGAAACGTCAAAATAATCCAGTCTTTCATAGCAGCCATAGAAAAATACATGCTAAGATTGCAAGAAAGGGGTTGTTGGAAAGAAATCCTTTTGTTGGTAGCACCTTGGTTGATATGTATGCCCACTGTGGCTTGCTTGCAAAAGCATAGGAGAAGAAGTCTCATGGAATGCACTTATCACAAGGTATGCGGAACAGTCAAACTATTTCGAAGAGATGTAATTGAAAGTTGTCTCTCCTGATGCGGTCACATTTGTTTGGAGCTTGAAAGCTTGTGGCAGCATAGGAGCCATAGACAAGGGCCGTGGAAATACATGATGAGATTGCTAGAAATTGTTGGAAAGAGATCCTTTTGTTGCTATCACTTTGGTTGATATGTATGCCAAGCATGGCTTGCTTACAAGAGCACAGGAAGTGTTTGACGAAATTCCGGTTTGTGGAATGCACTCATGGCAAATTCTAAACCTCAATTATGAACCAAAACTACACTTGTACATATTAAAAATCAAATTATTAGAGGATAAGTTTTAAGTTACTTACATTAAGGGCTTCTTTTGCTGTCAATGCCGATGCTTGGTCGGTGAACACAGCAAAAGCCACGATCTGCCATATAAAAGTAAAACATTCAATCTTTTGTCACAAATTGCTACCCTTGGGAGAACATTAAAATATCGCATTACCCACGATTGTATTTCAAATAATCATGACATTGGTATTCCTTAATACTAATCTAGAAAAAAATTAGATATAATACTTAACTGCTATGAGATCTACCTGCTTCTCTCACTAGCTATCAGAGTCATGCTATAACGAAAGCATGTGATGATTTATTTATAATGTTTCAAAAAGAAATCCATTTGAGATATAGAACAACTAGCATGCATTTTTGCTGCAAAACCTACAAATCTAATAAAGCACTACGGTAGGATTAATAATCCTAGAAGTCATATGCTGACTTACTATTCCTTTTGTCAATTTTCACACATTGATCAAAGAAATTTTTTATGTCTTGAAAGATACAATTGGAACTTGTTTGCATATTTGATATTTATATCGATTGATAACCTTGTCTCCTTTTTAGTTCAATTGTTGTTTGCATTTGAGATTCCTAATGGCCTTCCATCAACCACCCTCAAGAAGGTACTTCCCACACAACAAGTAACCAAGATGTTAATCATATGTCTCATCTTGGTGTCACTCCATCCTTCAAAGACTACAGTGCATCCACTTCTTCAAACGTGTGGTATGGACCCCAACCCTCCTTGAGTCCTTCCATGTCTTTCTTAATCAATCCCACCTGCTTCTTCGAACGTGTGATACGCAGAGTCTCATAACTAGCACATGCAAGGAATGATTTTCCTACTCTACTAGAGGAAGGTAAACCTTCTTGTAGGCAGAAGTCCTTGCAACCTTGAAGGGAATATTGCAAGAATATAAAAACTGCTCCGCTGTAATTTCCTTGATTGTTTATACATACAAGATTGCTTATACCTACCTATGTGGTCCTAATGTATTCCTTGATGGGACAAGCTAGTTTTTCCGAGTTATATTTCGGTTTTGGAGGATTCCAAGTTATTGTACACGAGTGATATAGTCTCTATTATGGAACCAGTTTTTTGTGACTTATGTGGTCAAGGCTATGGACTATTTGTTTGGTCTCATCAAACTTTTGTGTACATAGTACCAAGACAAAAGATATACCAAGACAAAAGAATCTCAAAGTTATTATATCCAATTTATGGGTTTGAGCAACTTATGCCAAAGAGGAGAAGTGCCGGAGAATACTTGTATATTTTTTATGAATTGAAGAGTTAGATCCATGACAAATTCAAGATCAGACCCTATTTGAGGGTAGTATGTTCAAAGTCGGCAAGTTGATAGTCATGCACTTGATTTTATGATCTTCAATTTATGATAACTAGTCATGATTCTTATGGAGGATGAGATGATCAAGTATTCGATCCTTTATGGCAAGTATCCATGTGATCATTATTGACCAAGTATTTCAGTTTCAAGTTATATTATCTCAGTTCCAAAGGAGTTTCAGTTTTGTTGTTTTCTTGTTATGGAACATGACATGCTCATATATCAGCCCTCAATATGGCGGCATTTTATGGTTATTGACCCAGTATTTTCTTCAGGATTCTATTATTCAATAGTCTCCATTGGGATTTGTTTTATACAAGAACTCTTATGGTTTCTCGTGGATTACTATGGCCAAAGCAACAGAGTTTTACAGTTCATCTGTCAGTTATATGTCCTTTTGGAAAGTTTGACAACCCTCCAAGTTCATGTCTTCTCAACACAGTAAGTGTTTGGTAGCAAGATATTTTATGTATAAGGAAGCACCAAATCCGTGAATAGAATTACAAATATTCTCCAATGCATAATTCTTTCCGAACGAACTTCCAAGATTGAGCTTTACAATACTTGGAAGAGTATCGGTATGGAGTTTATCACTTCATTCATAAAGATTTGAGAGGATTTTCAAAGAAAGAGGATCTGGAAAGATTCCAAGAAACAGTTTTATTAAGGCTAAGTATCTTTTTTATGTTGATAAAGTTTGCCTTACGAAGATGGACTGTTTTCTTGAATTCATTTCAAGAAGACTGTAAGAAATCCTAGATTTATTATATTTAGAAATGTGCTAATGAACAGAAAGGAGACTGAAATAGCAGAGAACAAGGAATAATTGTATTGCTTGAGTGTCTATAGTGTATCTGTAGTGTCATCCATACAATTGGGCCTCTCCTATATAGAGAGTGAAGAGTCACACATGAAAAGGTGTGTACTCCAAAGTGTATGTGCATGAAGAGGTGTGTACCCCTTGTGAAGATGTGTGTACCCCTTGTGAAGGGTGTGACCCTTGATGAGAGGGTACATTACAATAGAAGTGTTTCTTTCATAGAATGTCTCTTGTTATCGAAGAGGTCATCAATGCGAGGCAATGAATACTTGTTTTTGATAGTGAGCTTGTTGAGGGCTCGGTAGTCGATGCAAAGGCGCATTGACTTATTCTTTTTTTCCACAAGTAGTACAGGAGATCCGAAAGGGCTACGACTGGGCCGAATGTGACCTTTGTCGAGTAGTTCGGTCACCTGTCTTTGGATTTCTTCATTTTGAGTGTAAGAAACCCGATAAGGAGGTTTCGACGGTAGATTACTGCCATGAATAAGTTCGATTGGGTGATCCACTGGTCATCAAGGTGGTAACCGCTTTGGCAATTCCTGTGGAAAAATATCCAAGTAGGGCTAGAAAAAAGGTTGGTTGAGATATTCAGGAGGAACCTTTGTAGGTGTCTCCTCTACTGTCGTAACCAACAGAAGTGAAGTCTTTACTTGACGTTTACGAACCCACTTCTTTACTTGTAGGGCAGAGGCAACTGTGATTGAAGGAGAGTCCCTAGAACCAGTTAGCTCAATAAGTTTTCCCTGGTGAACAAACTGGATAGTATGGCTGCGAAAACTGATTGATGGATCATAGTCATAGAGCCACTATTGTCCAAGTATGACATCGTACCGAGAAAGAGGCATAATGTCGAAATTCAACTTGTCCGTATAATGTTGGACGCGAAAAGACAAGTTTTTGATCCTGGTGTTGCACAAGAAGGTAGTTCCATTTGCGAGTTCAATCTGATAGTCCATGACTACATCTCTTAGTTCACCACATTGGTGCTGCAGATTGATGGTTTAACTGAGGATGATTGCCTTCATGCTTTCATCTCACGCCTAAATCCCTCGTTATGCATTGATGTCCTTAAAGCAAACATCACCACCACAGCTGGCGCTATTGCTTACGCAGAGCGCATTACAGATTTCCAAAACACAGGGAAGCAGAGTGCTAATCGAACACAGAACTCTACTATGGCCAAAGGTGCTCACCCTCAAGATAACCCCAGGTTTAGAAAAAACTCGGGTAATCAAGGTCAACGACAGTCTCAAGATCCCCAGAAGTCTCAAAAATCATATGCTGGATTCCAACAGAGGCACTCCTCCAAGGATCGCACCTCTTCTTCTTCACAAAGTCATTACCGTCATCCCTAACATAAAGATGCGGCCACTGACAAGAAGAACAACTCCAGCACAAAAGGACTTTGTACCATCTGTACAGGCGACCATAGATGGTTCGATTGTCCCAAGTGACCAAAGCAAAATTCCAATATGGAACCTAGCACTTCCCAAACAGAATATACCTAGATGAATCCAGGAACATTCCCAAACTCACCCTCTAAAAACACAACATAGTGCAGTTTCAATCTCATGATAGTCACTCACAAGGTTAAAAACCAGAAACTCCATCATGCATAGCAAGGACTAGCTACTATGACATCCCCACTGACGTCATCAGCGCCTAACAGTGGGTGTAGACCATGCACTTCCCAAACAGAAGATGCTACCCCAGCACAAGACAAGAAAGGCAAAGCTGTTTAAATGGCAAATACCATCCACTTGAGCCTTACCAGCAACCCCAAACCTTCCCTAGTCACTCAAGTACTTTGTGTTCAAGGATCGACGATTCGCAGAACAACGGTCACTATCCTCATCGACAGTGGACAGGGAGCCTGTTTGCTCCAACTGTCAGAGTTTTGAGCGTGCTTGGAAGTCCGCATTAGCAGGTATGAACTGCTTACGGAGCACGTGTTCAAAACGTTCCCAAGTTAACACACTTTTTCTGTCCTTTAAGCGTCTTTGCCACCATAGAAAAGCTGTATCCTTAAGGAGGGAGGTTGCCAAGGCAATCTTTTTGCCTTCACTGAGGTCAACACTATCAAAGTACATGCGCAGTTTTGCGAGCCATTGGTCAACTGTTCGACGATTTCGTTAACCAGTGTAGGCTTCCGGAAGTTTAATCTCAAGTCTTTTAGTTTTGGAAGCTTGGAGTAAACGGTAGAGGGCACGAAGTTCAGTGTTTTCTATCTCTGGTGGGAATGAGTCCACATAGTCATCTGGTTGCGTCACATCATCCTCTGTATGGGTGGTACTGCGTGTTAGAATTATAGATATAATTCAGCAGTGACCAATGTAATTTAATAAGCTAGTTAGGGGCACTTTTCCCTCTTTAAGAGGTTTTTTTCCCTAACTGCAATTAGTCCACTAACTATGGTTAGTGACTATTAAGTTTTGTCACTAGGATACCTTATCTCACTCTTTCAGTTGTATCACACTTACACTCTTCTATTGCAACTAAGCGCTCAAGCTTTCAACTCTCACCTCACTCTCTTGCTCTCTCTCTCCCCAAATCTTACATTTGGTATCAGAGTGGGTTCAAGAGCTCCGTGCTCCCTGCTCCCTTCAACTCATGCTGCACATTCGCCTCCATCACCAGCCCAATAGCTTCCTGCTCCAATCGTTCGTCGTTCGTACAGATCGTCCGTACAATCTGTACGGACTGATTCCGTACAGTCCCATGCCGTACTTGCTGCGGCCGTACCTGTCGTACATGCTGCTTCCGTACCTGTCGTACCTGCAGTCTCGTCGTCCATACCTGCGACCGTACGGCTATATAGCTCGTCGCCATACATCCTTCAGTTCCCCGTCCGTACTTGCAGGTGTACATGTGCGCACAAGCAGCTGTACAACATCCGTACGCTGTACGGATTTCGAGTTTGCTGTCTGTACATTCGTCGTACTACCACACGTGCAGTCCATACCTGCCATCCGTTCAGTACATGCACTGACTGTCCGTACCGTCCAACATCAGCCAACCTTACAGTCCTATGTCAGCCAACCATACATCCATTCAACACCTGCCGCACTTCCGTACAGCAACAGCCCGTACAATTATCCGCCGTACAATTGTACGTACTGTCAGTCGTGTCGTTGCTGTCCGCACAGGATACATCTACTTTCGCTGATTACTCCATCATTGGGTGGTCATCTCTACTTTGTTACTTTTATTGATGATTACTCCAATTTCACTTGGGTCTTTGGGCTGAAGCGCAAATCAGAAGTGTTCATGGTGTTTAAACACTTTTCAGCCATGGTTGAAAATGAAACTGGACTCAAGACACAGACATTGCGCACAGATAGAGGTGGGGAATACTTGTCTGCAAATTTTGATGCTTTTTTGAAAGGCAAGGGTATTGTGCATCAGCTCACAGTGAGGCTCACCCCTCAACAAAATGGCAAAGCTGAGAGGAAAAACAGAACTCTTATGGAGATGGACAGATGTATGTTGAAAAGCAAACACATGCCTCACAATTCTGGCTTGAAGGTCTAATGTGTGCCAACTAAGGCTTTGAAAACAAAAACTCCCTATGAAGTCTGGAATGGGAGAAAGCCTTCAGTGGATCATTTCCATGCCTTTGGATGCCTTGCATATGCTCATGTGCCAGTTGAATTTCGGCATAAGTTGTCAGATAAGGCAATTAAGTGCATATTTGTTAATACAGTGCAGAAAGCAAGGGGTACCGTCTCTACAATCTTGCTACACACAAGATCATTGTCAGGAGAGATGTGATATTTGCAGAAAATTCAGCTCACACTCAAGCTGAATTTCATATGCCTTCAGGAGTTAGGCTACGACTTGGAGGTTATCTGGGCAGTAGTAGCTCTCTATGAGCGGGTGACGGGCCAGGTCAGGATTGGCACCAGATGGACCCCAGAGATCACGAGCACTATCGGAGTCAAACAAGGATGTCCCTTGTCACCGACTCTATTTGGCCTCTACATCGACGAGCTCGAGACCACCATCAGGACACTCCGAGGTGCAGGCTGCTCTCTTGCGGAGGCTGTCATCCAAATTCTCCTATACGCAGACGATGTAGTACTACTATCCTCTTCTGCTACTGGTCTTCAACGACACCTGGATGGACTTCAGGCCTTCTGTGATACACATGACTTGAAGGTCAACCTTGGGAAAACCAAGGTGATGATCTTCAACACTTCCAAACCCGCTATGCACCGAGAGCAGTTCCTCTTCACCGACGACCCTATTGAGATAGTTGAGATATTGAGAGCAGGCATGTACGGTAGCCCGTGGTGGAGAGCCGACCTTTCAGACACAGAGTGGGCTCGAGTCGAGCACCTACGGATACTGATGTTTGCTCGGATGATCCGCAGCAAACCATCGGTACCACACCAGACCATTCTAGCAGAGTTCGGCGCCTCACCCCTACAGCTCGATGCGGCTTTCCGGGCTATCACTTATCTACACAGAGTCGGGGATTTCAGCTCCTCCTCCGACGGTCACCTCCGCCTACCTTGGCTAGCCCTATCCTCCTCTATGGCCTTATCCGTTGATGGGGACTAGCGATGCTGGTATAGTCGTCTTTCCAATTGGTTCACCCGACTGGGCCTCGACTTAGACCGGTTGCCTCCTTTTCAATACAGCCTCGACGCTCCACCATCTCCCCTCTCCCCCACTAATCAGGAGGTCAACCGGCTCATTCGAGCGGATCTGCTCCAGCTCCACACCTAGCGGACATGGTTTCTTCACCCCGAGCTTCCTGTGAAGCTCGACTTCTACCGCCGACACTACCTCCAGATCTCACAGCAGGGCTTCATCACACCTCCGGGTTACACACAGCTTCATCTACCACATGCGCTCCAGATCTCCCTCGGTCAATTTAGGGTTTCGTCACACCGATTACGGATCGAGAGCGGACGCACAGAGGGCATCCCACGAGAGGGCCGCCTTTGCCCACTTTGCGACTTGCAAGAGATCGAGTCGGAGGAGCACTTTGCTTTCAGATGTCCTATCTATTATGCCATTCGAGGCCAGTACCACTGCCTCTTCCGCGACGGATTCGGCCTCCTCCCACACATGCTGCAGTTCTCGGATCAGCAATGCCTAGCCGCTTTCTTACATAAGATGACTCGCCACCGAGATACCTCTCTCTGAGCACGGCGACACGCACAGCACACAGTGTGAAAACGCCCAGCGGCCCATCACTGATTTCTTCCAGTCACAGGATACCTCTCCTCAATCTAGCCGACGACGCGGATGTGAGCGAGAGCCAAAGCCACGACAGCTGCACCAGCGGACAGACTCACACATCCGGGTCCACGACATCTCGTCTCTGCTCTCTGCCCGCCCCACCGGGGTTACCGTTGCCCTCATCCACAGGGCCACCCACCGCCCCCGACGACCGAGCTCGACTAGGCCGCGTGACGTCAGAGGCCAATCATCTATCGCAGGGTTTTTTCCGGCCTCCCATTTGACGGCCCCTCTATGATTGGTCTCTGACGATCACCACCTGCACATATATATTGTATCTCCCCCCTCTGCCCCATTTTTTGTAACCCCCCCTACTTTTTTGTATCATCTGGAGGTAGACACATATTTTTTGTATCAGGACTAGACACACCGTCCTTCATAACCTCTTTTTTGTAGAAACGGTTGGCTGGCCCGTTTTGAGACCGCCACCGTTATGCTCATTGTATCAGTTATCTTTAGTCTCATAGACCTTCACGGTCTCCCAAAGACTTTAATAAACTTTCTTTCTTTCTTTCTTTCTTCTTCAGAGGATGTTTTTGAGGGGTTACTACCCATTGCCTTGGGTTCCCCCGCTGATATTTCTGATGCAAATCAGAATTTACAACCACCTCCCGATGCTCCAATTGAGCCACAGGATGTCTTGCCACCTCCACAGGCAGTGGAACCGGTGGTTCAGCAAGAAATTGCAGACATACATGCAGCTAGACTGGATTTCACAGATACCTACAAAGGCAATGCATGCATGGAAACGAGGATTCTTGGAGGCTTGAAAGACTTATATATCTTTGAAAACGAATGTAGGAAAGCAAATTTGTGGAATTGGAAAATGAGAGTTTTTGTACACCATGCTTGTATAGACAAAATCCTTTACGGATGCCCAACTTGGGCACAGGGCTCTCGAGGAGTTATTGGGTAGAATTGGAACTTTACATAAACATTTCGTGATAGGGGAGCTACGGGCTAAGGCACAAACACGCTACCCGACCCTACTAGCTGAAACAGGTATGATACCTCTAGAAGAAGAAGTTGGGCTGGTGATTATGACACTAGGCAGTCCAATAGTGGCAATTGTTTCTTTTTGGGTAAAGCTTGCATTTCCTGGCTGAGCAAGAAACAATCTACAGTGGCTACCTCATCATGTGAAGCTGAGTACAGGGCAGCTTTCACAGCAACAGTTGAATGTGTCTGGCTGCGTCGTCTATTTGCTGATCTTCATCTGTCATTGGAGGGTCCTTCTCCAATTCTCACTGATAGTCAGTGTGCCATAGCAGTGGCAAAGAATCCAGTGTTTCATGCTCGCACGAAACACATTGAGGTTGACTTCAAGGGTCTTTTTTAGACTTGAGTCGCTTATTTTCGGAGAGGCTGCACGCAAGCGTTGCGACATATCTGAGGTCCCTGTGAGAAAAGCACGAACCTACGCTCTAGTTTGTACCATTCCTCGAAGAAGATTCGGGCTGCTCCCTGAGGTTACTCATGTTGGAGGGGGCACAAGAAGCAGGATGGAACCAGCCGTGGAAATCTCGTAAAGGAGATCCTGTCTGAGGTAACACTGGTAATGCCGAAATGGGTGTTACTACTCGTGAGAGTACAGGGGTAGGTTGCAGAGTCCACGGATCTGAGAAGGGATAAGGAGCAGCTGTCGCAAGTGGAAGATATCCAGGAGAAGGAGTGCCTTCAGAGTGTAAATACTGTCTTGGGGAGGGTACAACCTGTATAGGAGGATATCTGGGAGCTGAAGGAGGTGGAGAGTACCCTGGAGATGCTGAAGCTGAGGGTAAAAATCTCTCCAAATATACCTAGATGAATCTAGGAACATTCCCAAACTCATCCTCTAAAAACACAACATAGTGCAGTTTCAATCTCATGATAGTCACTCACAAGGTTGAAAACCATAAACTCCATCATGCATAGCAGGGACTAGCTACTATGACATCCCCACTGACGTCATCAGCGCCCAATAGTGGGTGTAGACCATAGTATAAAAATATGCTCTCACACATACAAATCCACACCCCCACACATACTTGAGCATCCATTTATACAAAGTCTTCGTACTGAGTTTCTGTCGGCACTCCGAAGGTGAAGGGCAGACTCAACCATGATGAAGGCTAGCACTAAAGGAGAAGGCTAATCAAAAGGTAGTCCAAAATCTCTTCATTCAAGCTACAACTGCTTGTGAAGTCTAAACATTTTCATTTTAGTCTCTCCCCAACGAGCATCTAAATCTAAATCTAGCTGATAGGGCAACGCACCATTTCTCTCCAAAGATGGACAGCAAACTCGTGAGGAATATCAGGTTCTGGGTATCTACGTGTCTCTTAGAACACAACCTGGACTGTGCTGAGGAAGTAATGTAACTGAGGTGCCTCACGCAAAAGGTATAGGATGTGGTCCAAATCACTGGAAGGGCACGTGACACAGAAGAACCACGATGCAAAAGCTCCGAAACGGGCTGGTTGTGCAATCTGAACACGATATTGTGTGGTAGATGATGCCTGAGGTGTCCTTGAAAGGATGGGTGAATTGCCAGGGGTTTCCATTCTTTAAGGAAGCCGCTTTCATTTGCTGTAATTTGATAATAAGCTTCAAATGACAATATGAAAGAGAATCCTTAGAAATAGAATGGAAAGAATCCACCTGGCATAGATTTAATATGCCAGTTAGTTGCGTAGAAAAGGCCTGCAGATCACTGTCCGGAGGTCCATGTTGCTGTCCTTGCAAATCCACGTGGATGTGTGAACTAGAAATAGGTGCCTGGTAGACTTTCGAGGCAGACGAGGGGCGTTGGCAGAGGCTGGGTGCAGAAAAGGCAGATCTCCTGCTGTACTCCAAAGTGTGTGTGCATGAAGAGGTGTGTACCCCTTGTGTAGAGGGTACCCCTTGTGAAGGGTGTGACCCTTGATGAGAGGGTACATTACAATAGAAGTGTCTCTTCCATAGAATGTCTCTTGTGAAGGGTTGTGCCTTATAGGAAGTGTCCCGTCGAAAGGGCATACCCTTCCACAAGTGTCCATCATCAAACCATCCATAAGTCTAGAAATAGAGAAAGGAATACGTCACAGATCGTGACAAAGACACCTCTCTTGCATGAGAAGTCAATGAGTATGATATGCCTTAATATTGGCCATGTCAGATTTATGGCTTCCTTTTTAAAGTGGACTTGCAGCCAAAGAAGCTGAGGGGAATACAAAGCCCTCAGAAGAAACAATCATTTCAGAACTATCTCTAGTTCGGCTTGTGAAAGTCAAAGAACAACTCCAAGTGAAAGGGGATGGATTTGCCAAGCCGACACCTTAACTACAATGCATTCTTCTCTAGGTCCTTGTACCTCGCACAGTGCATGTGCCAACCAGACCTTTTGTACTTGCCGACCTATACCTTTCATCCGCCATGCCGGTGGAGCCGTTCCTGCCCGTACTTGCATGGGCTGCAGTACATGCCCTTCTCCAATAATGCCCATCTGGCAGCCAATCTGCTGCCCACATGGCAAACTTAATCCAACCCCTTTTACTAAAGGTAGGTTATCCTCCCCCATGTCTTCCTCATATGAGGGCTCACTAGTGGAGAGTGACCCCAATTTCTTCAAGAAATGGTTAATGATTGGAGCGCCTATGAGTCAATTCTAACAACAATTATTCATATCATATATACAAGATACCATCCTGTGATAACGTGAGCAAATGGGTTGGAGTATTTGAGGCCATTCTACCATGATATTCAAAGGTCTTGAGAGATTTCTATGCTAGCATAACCATTAGGGGAAGGTAGTTAGGTCACATGCCACAGGCATGGATTTGAAAAAGTAGTAGGCAACGATGACCTCGAAAAAATGGAAGATCTTTTCCATTTCGCCAAGCAAGAAGCTTAAGCCAAGCAAAACAAATATTGAAGAGGTCATGAGATTTAAGACGACTTTGTGCCTACTCACGTGCATTATGAGATTAACGAAGTAGCATACCACCCACCTCTAAGATCCAAGTGCCATTCGTAAAATGACATGGGGGTCAACATGGGCACGTTTTCCTACAACAAGGTTTCTATACAGTATTTTATAAACTTAAAGGCTCTACCAAAAGATGAAAAAAAAGTATTTTGTAACTTAAAGGGTTTACCTAAACATGAGAAATCTTGGCAGCCAAAAAACTATACCCTCACACTCTCTCTCTCGTCTATTCTCTCTCTCCAGCGCTACCTGAATGAGAACAAGACGCTTCTACTACGCTATACAGAGCTGCTGCTTTTGCTAGGCAATATAGGGCCACAACAAATAACCCTGAAACATTGAGACAGGAATCTAGGAGCGATTGCTAAACATAATGAACAAGTCTCTACCCCCTAATTTCAAGCCAAACACAGTGAGGTACATGCCTATGCAAGAACTTATGTTTCAAAAGCTGACCACGTTTCTATGCCTCTGCAAAAAACAGTAGCATAACCCGACTTATGCTTCAAAGCTCGTTTAATAATCCTCATGAAATCCAGCCGCATTTCAGATCTAATGATATTATAAGATTGCCAAAACGGTGAAAACCCCCTCAAGTAAAAGTCTTGAGGGGAACACTGAAAGGAAAAACTGTGTGTGTGTGTGTTTGTGTGTGTGTGTGTCTGTGTGTGTGTCTGTGTGTGTGTGTGTTAAAACAAAGCCGAACCATGCAACACTAAACAAAGCTGCACAATAAATTGCTAGGCCTTGCAATTTAAAAGAGCTGCAATACATCACTAAACATTGCGTGCAACGATCGCGCCTCTATAATGGACTGACTTAGACGACCTACACGTGCTTGTTACCTGATAACCACGGCCGGTGTATTTGAGCTGACAGGATTCATAGCCCGTGTACGTTCGAAAAAGGTTGTAAATTTCGCGCTCCTTAATGTCGTTAGGAAGGCCTGAGATGAAGAGAGTCCGAACCTCATCGCCGCCAGAGCCGGAAGATTGAGCAGAGGTCTCCACAGCCATGCCCGGAGGATATAACAGAAATGCTATTCTAGAAAACAAAACAAACCCTAACCAGCTGCCTCTCTAATAGAATCCCAGTGGTTGAGGCGGATCGTTATGAAACCCAGGTCAAGGGTTCAATCCCCCTGTGTTATGTTATTTCCGAAATTAACGTCTCTTCGTATATATATATAGAATCCCCCTAGTAAAGGCGATGGCTTGGGAATTGGATGGGTTTAAGATACACTAGAATAGAGTGGGAGCTTAACTCTGCTGGAAAGTTTATAATACTAGATAGATGGCATATACAATGGGAATAGGGTCGGATGAGCATGATGGCTAGTAGACTTTATGGCAAGTAGTGCATGTCGATAGGCATCATTGGCTGCAGGAATGTTTCGAAGCATTCACTACATTGAAGTGGCTTTCCTTGGAGACTGACAAAGATTCGCACACTGGGTCCACAAGCAAGAGCCTAAGTTGCAAGATATTAAGAATCATTATAACCTCACAATATCCTTTCCTATAGACTACTCCATGACCATCCTCGTTGCACCCAAATGTGCCCAAAATTTCCTCTGTGTATTGTGGTGGCCTTTTGACCTAAGGATTGTGGGCCATTATTCTCTCAACAACAAGAATGGTCCGAAAATATCCATGGGCATTCATCTCGTTGATTATCCAACCAAGGACGTACATAAGATTGTGGGTTGTATATGCATGGGGGAAATCTTTTGGCGAGCTTTTTAATGTGAGCTTTTTTACCATTTCCTTTGTTTTTGCGAGCTTTTTTTAGAAATCCATACATGTTTTTGTTATAAGAAAGATGGGGAGGTTAGAAAGAGGGGGAGAGAATATAGGATATGTTCATTTTCATAGCATGTGGGAGGGGTGGAAGAGTGTATACTATGCACAAGGGGGGGGAGGATATGAGTGGCAGTAGGAGGCAAAAAATTATGGAAGATATGTCCATATTCAAAGTAGAAGGGAGGAACTATGGGAGATATGTACATTTTAAAAGTGTATAATTTGAAACTTTTGACCTCATATTTGGATTCCTCATCGAATTCCGGTCATTTTGAGTACCAACATGACCATATTCTGATAAAAATTGGAAAAATGGTGTTTTTGTCATTTTGGCCTGTTTGGGGCCTGTTTTGAGTCTGCGCTCGTCGAATTCCGGTCATTTTGAGTACCAACATGACCATATTCTGATAAAAATTGGAAAAATGGTGTTTTTGTCATTTTGGCCTGTTTGGGGCCTGTTTTGAGTCTGCGCTAGACTCAAAACAGGCCCCAAACAGGCCAAAATTACAAAAACACCATTTTTCCAATTTTTATCAGAATATGGTCATGTTGGTACTCCAAATGACCGGAATTCGACGAGGAATCCAAATATGAGGTCAAATCTGTCAAATTATACACTTTGAAAATAAACAAATTTCCCACATGGTCTCCCTTCCCCTTTACATTTAGTACATGAACATAACTTTCACATTCCTCATCCTCTCTCTCCTCCTTGCACTCCTCTTTGCATACCTTATAAGTTCCCCCTCTACGTTCTCCACTATGATAATGAATATATGTTCCAACTCCCCTCCCCTCCCTTCTCCATGCTACCTTACCCATGTGCCCGTCCCTCCCCCTTTCCTTTATCTCCCCTCCCCCCCCTCTCTCCTCTTAACTGCAACCACAACCCAAACTTTCAACCCACCCCACTCCATGACCCCCCCCCCTCTCTCTCTCTCAGGTGAATGAAAAGCTCGCAATATTCATGAAAATTGAAAAAAAGCTCATGACAAAAAGCTCACCAAAAAATCACACCCTATATGCATGCATCAATATAGTCCATTTTTGGCTTCGTTTTCATTGGCCTCTTGAAATGTTGCATCATACTATGATTCAAAATGTTGCAGCATACCATGCATCACATCATCTTGCATTTATTAAAATGCATTGAAAACATTGCATCATGCTTGAAAAGGCATCACGAATGCTCTATGTCTCAAAATTGAAGTCTCCTTTGACTTGGAATTAATGCATGCAAAAAAACGTCTACAAGTTGTGGCCAATCTACAAGTGGATTACATAGCTCCATTCGAGGCGCTCTTGACTGACATCAACTCTCTTGCGAAAACATCATTGACTGACCTCCAAAAGTGCATGGACCAAAGGGTGGCATTAGTTAGAGCGCCCTCTTCTAATCACCACATGGGTAGGATGTTGGCAATAAGAGCTTCCTTTATGGTCCAAAAGTGCATGCAAGCTTTTCCTATGATTGGGGTCTTTTGGTGGAAAATGTGGCCTTTGTGGCCAAACCCCAGTGATTATGTGATTAAAAAAGGCCTCATTGGTGTATGCAAGAAACATGGCATCGAGAGACATAGTCCCATATAGAATTGTGAGAATAGAGGGTCCTTAGACATATCGAAGCCTTGGAGACCCTCCTCACTATCTCGCTAGCCTTTTTTACGATAGTGGGGAGGCTTAGCGTGGCTAGGAGATGGGGGAGGGGGACCCCCTCGTACTCAGCACATTCATCTACCACATGGCAACATCTGGTGGTTTTTCCAACACCATTGAGTTTAAAGCTCTCATCGCAAACATGACATGCATGGTTATCCTCGTGGCATCCTTAATGTCTAGACTTCCATAATTATGCTTACCCTATCCTTTCCTTGACAGAATGATGGTAACCCTATCCTTTCCTTAGTAGACTTCCTAATGACACTAACCTTATCCTTTCTTAGACAACCTTGCAATAGTCTTTTGTCACTCGACATCCATCTTGGAAATATGTCACAACGGAATGTCTTAGTCTTAATCTTAATCAATAATCATAATGTCTAAAAGATCATGCAAAATATTGTCACAATAGGTAGTTGTAGCATTATGCACCCATCTCTTAACATGTGTATTATCTCGAGCCATTGTTTTGATTGTAAAACTTTATGATCTTACAAGCAAACTCCTTAAGCCATGAGATGTGCTTGCTTGTGCAACACACACTGTCTAGTCCTATTTTTGATCTACCATGCTCACAAATTCATGAACAAAAGAAACAAAGGAAACCTCAAGAGAGATGAGGCTACACAACATTGGGTCTAATCCATCCACCCCTCTAGTCCAGCTTCCCAAAGTATTCATAGTTATTGACATTAGAGACGCCTCTTGACCACAATTAAAGGCATTCCCAACATGGCTCCACAAGCTTAAAATAATCCAAGGCTTTTATGCTTTCATCAATCTTTTTGCCCCTATATTAGAATTATAATACAAACACAAATTTTGGCACACTTGGCCAAGATATTCCTTGATGCCACACCTCAAACATCAAAACACAAAGCCATCTAGTTGCAATAACACAGTCACACTAGTGACAATAGTATAAATAAGGAATCACCTATAACACCGATTAGCTTGATTGACAAAACATAGATTTAATTAGTATCCCTAATTAAACCTTCGAAACTGCATCCTTTGAAACTACCGCCATGTCTAGTGGTGTTGTATGGATCACTTTGCAATTACCCCTAGCAAGAACATGATGATGGAAAAAAAATTTCATGTATCCATCTTAAACTGGCCTCCATTGTGTGTTTGACTTTACTAGTGAATGCGAGGAAATTAAGATGTGAAGACCTTCTTGGATATCCATTGAAATCCTCACTAAGATTATCAAAAAGTA
This sequence comes from Dipteris shenzhenensis, assembly GCF_047967505.1. Lineage (NCBI taxonomy): Eukaryota > Viridiplantae > Streptophyta > Polypodiopsida > Gleicheniales > Dipteridaceae > Dipteris > Dipteris shenzhenensis. The sequence goes on from NC_141625.1 coordinate 9,742,944, forward strand.
TCTTCATGAGACTTTCAAATTTCCTCAATGAGTTATGCAAATTAGAACTTATGAATTATCTCTAAATTATTATTATTCTTATCCTATACTAGTAGAAACTTCCATACTACACCAATTCATTGCTCATGTTTGGTATAGGTCAAAGCATTGTACATGTTGAATTAATTGATATCTTTATTGTCCTACACAAATATGACATTGAGAAAAATACCAAAGACAAAGCTTAATTCTTTGAATCTTTCCCTTATAATGTCACCAACAAACATATATTAATATGTGGCCACATTAGTCATGAAAAATAGGTAAATTCTTACACAATGTTATCTAGCATAACCAACCTTTAGGATCAATTCAATTTGGTAAAACAAATTCATCAAAGTATTGGGCAATGGAAATAATATTAATTTTAACATCTGGAACAATTGAGGATTATGATGATAGCATCTACTCAAATAGTGTTTGCAAATAGTGTTTGAGTACATACAATCCTTTTAGTAGGTATTCAAAATTTTTCTCCTTAGAACTTTAGAAGTACCACTTATATAATCACACATATGACACTTTATAGATTTAATACTCTTCAAACATATATGTTGTGATCACGTATGTTTTCTTAAGTATAAAAAGATTTTCAATGAATTTCATTCTCCAATTGATTTCAACTCAATAATTTACAAATCTCTAAGGTCATATAATTCATAGATTAAAGGTAAACTAAATACAAACATGTGTTGGAAACTATAGCTAAGCTAATGGAGCTGTCTACATGAAATAGTAGACCATGTGCATGGTTTGCAACTAGGAGCTTAAACAAAGTTAAAAAGAAGATCATCAATCTACAACTACTGTGATTACTAACTGCACCTTTAGTTCCTCTTTAGAAACTCAATCCATAGTTGCAATTGCCTCATCCATAGCAAACACTACTCATTTTGGTTGGGTTGCCTCTTTGACTATCTATGATGTCTTGGGTAGCTGTGCACATAATAAACATACCATGACAAAGATGCCACCACAATGTTTTGACTCTATATAAGAGGAATATGGCCGCATAGAGTGCATTAAACACCTTGGGAGATGTCATGTAGCTCTTTATTTTGTAGGCTTGAGCTGGCGTGATGGCTTTGCTGTGGAGTTGGGTTTGTTGTGCAATATGAGTGTGCATTGAAAATCTTTGCAAATTATGCACTAGCAAAGGTATTCCTTGGAAATAGAGTCTGACAAATGCAATAGATGTTGAGTCATGATCTTATGGCGTTGTCCCCTAATCCATGGCATGCTACTATGGTCTTTTTTTTTTTGTGGGCGCAAGAGTCAAAGCATTACCTGATGTTTCATATGTGCCTTTTCATCACATTTCCTCGCTAAGGAGAACGCCAACAACATCATCAAACTTTAAAGTTTTTGACCTAGAGGTAGAGTTGCTCACAGCCATGACCAAGCCATCCCAACTTTCCAACAATGAGCATAAAATCAGGAAAGCTCAAACCTCATCATTAAAGTTTACTCTTATAGACCTTAATTCGCTTGTATGTGTATTGAAAGGATTCAAATGATTAGCTATAGACCCGCCTTATGACATCTTCAGATTGAATAGATGCTAAGAAATACCTCATTAGAAGTTGATGGGTTTTTATACAATGAATTCAACATCCTCATCAAGTCCTTTATTGTCTTCTATTCAAGGACGTTGAAAGCCACTGATGCTCCTAAACGCAGTCCTATCATTTCTAGCACCTTTTTGTCAAGAACCTATTAGTTTTCAACTGACTTACTCAATGCTGGTAGTTCTTGCCATTGAACTTCTCCATTTTTAACTTGCCTTTTTTGCTCCCACTCCTTCCAAACGAGTTAATGGATGTTGCTCGAACAAATGCTTTGATACCAGTTGTTACGAGCAATGTGATAACAGTTCAACAAGCAAAATGTGTAAACTACACAATATAGGAAGGGCACAAAATGGAAGAGAAAGAGAGACATAGACATACATGGTTCACCTAGCGTGGGCTGCATCTACAGAAAAATATCTAGTCTTGCATTTTTATTATCACTAGTGAGAAGATACAATTAGTATATGCACTACTCTCTTGCTATGTGTGCCACACCCTTATCTTGCAATTTCAACCACATAACTCATGTACCAATTTTCATGTACTTTTGGCTTTGGCCAAGGGGGGCCTAATGCATGTCATTGGCCCCCCTTGGAACCCCTCGCGATGATAGTCCTAGGAAGGGCGTTGTCCCCACTACCCCCCTTTATGGAATGGGTATAAACATGCCTGAGCCTAAAGTACAACCAAAAAACACCGTGAAAAAAGATCAAGTTCCACATACAACAGTGTCTCAGCCAATTGTAGGTCCAAGAGCTCAATATCCTCTTGCCAAATTTTGTATTGGGCTCAATATTCTCTTGCCAGATTTTGTAATATAAAATTTATAAAGATACAAACACATTTCTCTTTCTTCATAGTCTCTTGCCAAATAGTGAATATGCTTGGATTATTACAATATAAATCTTGTAGTATAGTAAAGTATGGGGCAATAAAATTTGAAGTCAAATGTAGATGGTTTGGGCCATTGTTTGGGGCGCTAAGGGATTTCTAATATACCCTTAAATTCATGTGATAGTCTAGTTTTGACATAAAATATGAGTGTCTCTCTGTAATGGCATCTTTGTGTGATCATGAGCATTCTCCAAAGGTGTTAAAAGGTGCCTAAAAATATGAGTTTCTTTGTGCAATTATCAACATGCTCTAAAAGTGCTAAACAATGCCCAAAATGTGCATTCTTGGCATAATTGTGGTTGGGATACTAAGGGATTTCCTTGAATGCACGTGATAATGTACTTTTTTACATAGTTAAGTGATCTAAAAAAAGATATTAAATCCTAAAATATTAGTGTCTTTGCAATAATTTATAGCATGCAATAGAAGAGCTCTAAAATTCCAAAAATGTATGTTATAAGAATATCAAGAAAATATTGGTTGTATAGGGAAAATAATGGTTGATTTACTTCTCTATCTAAAATAGCTATGAAAAAAGCAACCATCATGTTGGATTTAAATAGATTTGAAGTACTAAAGCACCTCTTTTGTTGAACAAGTGCGGTGCTCATGCACAAGGACCAACGTGGTGGTCCCACTGCTCTACAGACTACCACACATCACACACTGTATGCCTATCTAGTAAAGTTGTGGGGTGTTGAGCTCTGTACAGTTTTTAGAATGGTTATATGTATAGCCCACATGTTGAGCTTTGCACATTGTTTAGAATGATTATATGCCTGTGGAGTAGAGGCATGGAGTGCTGTGTGTCGAGCTTTACACGGTGTTTAGAACAAGTATGCTAGCAAGTTTTAACAGATTGTGTCTCATCATTATGCTAGTGTGGCAATCAATATGCCAGGGGGGAAACCCAACAAGAGTGCAAGCCTAACCCCAATTTGGAATCTCACCCACCAACGCATTGTAGTGCAACATCACACGACCACAAAAATGCCCCCAATATAGTTTCGTGATTGGCTAGACCCAATTATGCATTTTCTTTCCTTCATGAGAAAGTTGTTACTTGATTCCTTTTTTATATTGGGGATTTTTTTATTTAGTTGCTCCACTTGTTGCTTGTTAATGAGAGAATAGCTTTATATGATTCTTTTATATATAGTCAAACCTCTTCAAATTGTTTAGGAATGTCATCGTAGGCCTCTTGGGTTTGCAATAGAGCAAGAGGATGACTCTACACCCCTCTCAACACAAGATATAGAGGACTTTGAAGCATTGATATTATTGCCAGAATGGGAATTAGACCCTCCACCTACTCTCAATGCGGATAGCATGGAAGGGCAACAATTCCAAACAGACTCTAGAGAATGACAATGTGGAACTTTGTCGAAGAATACTGCAACTCAATTCAGCCTTGCTCCCACAATAGAAGGACTCGAGCATGGAAATCCAAGAGGATACCATTCCACATAATGACTTTGCAAGAGAGCCAAATAGCATGCCTCTCCAGGAATCACAAGTCACCAATGTTAAATGACTCCACGACTCTAGAGTCACAACCCCCAGATGTCTCTACTGGCACCATACAACAGATTGTTGTTCAAGAAATAGATCAAAATTCCACATGGGCACATGGGAGTCAACTGTATGTCCAATACAAGCAAGGCCATAGCACATTCCAGATCAAACAACATCATAGCCAACAATTACAACAATGGTCTCAATTATTTGCTACCATGGTGTCAGAGGAGCAGGAAAGAGAAATGGAAAGATAGATGCTGCCATCACTCCAATCCAAGTTGCAAAGTGTCGAGACTAAAATTATGAAGCTCAAGGAAAGCATGGTAGAACAAATGCAACAACAACTCCTTACACAAAATGCTCTAGCAAAAAGTAGAAAGGATGCCCTACAAGCCACGGTTTCTCTCCAAGATAAACACCTACAAATATCTGATGCCTTGAACCAAAAGGAAAAGGTCAAGTTATCCCTCTCCCATATGCAAGCCACTTGTGATGATATCAAGAAGGAATGGGTGCACTTAAATGAAAGATTACTACTCAAAGAGGATGAGATCCATGCCACATTAGACACAAACAATGAGTTGCAGAACAGCCTCAAAGAAGGTAAACATCAAATTCAAGCACTAGAGAAGGAATGTCTCTCAATGCACGCAAATCTCATACGGTTAAAGGTTGATGCAATACTACTATATGAATGCTTGATGGGAAGCCCCCCTCTTCGGGTAGTAGCCGGACTCCTACCTTTACTGCAACAATCACCAGCAACTTCCATGGGATATAACTCCTAGAAGAATCCAAAATTAAAACTGTGAATGCCTACCAGAAGCGGTAGGGATCTGCCAGAGGAATATGTGGTCTACCTTCAATCTAATCTCCCCTATCTTGCCACTCTCTATTCTGACCTACTCACATTTCTACCTAACTCCAGTACTATCCTCCATACCTTTCCAGAAATCCATGCTAATCCATATTCCTTGCCATGCCTCTTTGCCCATGCCTCTCAACACTATCGCCTAATCCAAGAATCTAACTCCTATCATCCAGTTACACCTAACTTTTTTCCAACACTTGACAATCCATCCCTTGAGGATTATCAAGTTGCTAAAATCAATTTACCTTGCTCTCCCTCCACTTTCCACCAACATTCCTACTTCTACCTTCTCAAATTCACTACTTGCTTCGACCTCAAGCTTTTTCCCTATAACCTCTTCATCTCCCCCAAGATCACATGTTCCTCCAATTTCCCTTGAGTTTTCAATGGAAGACACCATTAATGATTCCATCAATGAGCTTCAAGAATTGGATAATCCAATTTGCACACCCACAAGAGAGTTGCAACAAGATATAGATAGGATTCCCATGCCCGGTAATCCAATTGGTGATTTTTGTAGGCAATACCCAAAGATGCAGTCAAGAGGAGGATGGGACCCCTCTAGAATTTCAATGAGTATCTGCCAAGCACAAATCACTCCAGACATCAACATGAAATTGAAGCCACATCCTGCTTGGCGCAAACCAAAGCTACTCAATGAAAAGTACCTCCTTGAATACATGCAGGCTTCATCTTCCTTTCTCACGCATCCCACATTTGATGCGGTGCCCCGTCACTACTGGTGGGATGCCAATCATCATGATCCAGATAATACATATGCTCCTCACAATTGGCCGTTAATCAATAGAAACTCTAAAATCAAATGGACAAGCCAGGAAACACTCATCAGAGCCTTGGACATACATGCATCAATTATGCAAAGCAGTTATGATAAAACACTCAAGTGCAAGATACAGTGAAGCCTTAGCAATCATCCTAGAGGTGTTTCTCACCATTGATGACCATTTGCCCAACCTCAGCTTCAATCCAAATCAATAGCAGTGGATAAATGCTCAAACAACAAGTCGCCTCTTTCAAAGGGCCATATCTCTTCAAGGGCATTATGTGTGCTTGTTTGAAGAAATGGTTGACACTGGCTTCTTAAAAACTGAGCAAGCAATCTATAGTGTTCATGGATTACAAGGAAAAGATTGACAAGAAGCTCGCTCCATCTATCACTGCCGCCATCTTTACCGTACTCATTGGGTAAAGACAACTGCATCACAACATAACCCAAGGATGGGTAATCAAATTCGTCTAGGGGAGTTGTTAACCCTGTGGCAACAAGGGCCAGAAGTGCAGTCTAGGATAACAACTATGAGAGCATTGTGTGTGTAGAGCAGCAGCAAAGCTCCGCTTGTAATATCTTGAGCCTGAAAGATAGTATGATAAATCTTAAAGGATGAGGATAGCCAAAATCCTCTTTAGAAAAGACCCAATCATACTTGCAAAATCATGATCTAGAGAGAGAAAGACTAAAAGTCTACACTTTCGGAGGTTCCTCCACCTTGTGTAAAGACCCAAAAAGTCCCTCCACTTTGTGTAGAGACCTAAAAGGTTCCCTCACTTTGTGTAGAGACCCAAAAGGTCCCCCCCACAAGTGGAGGGACTCCTATCTAGAAGGTCTCCTACAAAAGAGGTCCCACCACAGAGGTACCCACTACAGATTGTGTAAAGACCAACATGTATAAATATTCCCACTCTTTGGGGTTCAGTGTTTAAGCTCACTATTGTGTTCATGCGATTTATCTCCATTGTGTCCATGCTCTCTTACACTATCGTGTTCTTCCATGCCCTTACCCTGCACTCTCTACCCTTGTACTCCCTCCTCCTCCTCCTCCTCCTCCTCCTTCCTCCCTCCTCCTCCTCCTCCACCTCCTCCCTCATCCTTCTCCTCCATCTCCTCCTCCTCCCTCCTCCTCCTCCTCCCTCACCCGTGTACTCCCTCCTCCTCCTTCCTCCCTCCTCCTCCTCCCTCCTCCTCTCTCCTCCTCTCTCTCCTCCTCCTCCTCCCTCCTCCTCTTTTTCCCTCACCCTTCTCCTCCATCTCCTCCTCCTCCCTCCTTCTACTCCTCCCTCCTCCTCCCATCTCCTTCTCCCATCTCCTCCTCCTCCCGTCTCTTCCTCCTCCTTCCTTGTCCCTCCTCCTCAACCCTTACCCCTTGAATCTGTGAAGGAGACTAGCTCTCCACTCAACCTTGGACTCCTCCTAAACCCTGCAACCCCCTTTGAACCTTGGAACTCTTGTTAACTCTCTCAATCCTGTCCCCCTTTCTAACCCTGAAATCCCCTTCTGAACCCTTGGACTCCCATGGAGGTGAGAGCCTCCATCAATCGTTATAATCAAGCCCTCTTTCTCATTCATGCGTGCATGAGATATGTTTTCCATGCTTTAG